>NC_057800.1:11249610-11259144 GCF_018294505.1 Triticum aestivum
AGCTTGCCACTGGTGCGGGCGGGCGGCGGACGGTGTCCGGCCGGCACGGACGTGTCCGGCGCGGTGCGGATGTGTCCGGCGCGGCGCGGGGCGGATTCTTAGGGTTAAAGGAAGGGGAAGATCCGCGAATTTCGGGAGGGGACTTTAAATAGAGGTAGAGGGAGCTAGGAGAGTCCAAATGAGGTGCGGTTTGCGGCCACGCGATCATGATCGAACGCTCTAGATGATGGAGAAGGTTTAGGTGGGTTTTTGGCCAAATTGGAGGGGTGTTGGGCTGCAACACACACGAGGCCTTTTCGGTCCCTCGGTTTACCATTGGAGTATCAAACGAAGTCCAAATGATACGAAACTTGACAGGCGGTCTACCGGTAGTAAACCAAGGCCGCTTGGCAAGTCTCGGTCCAATCCGGAAATTTTTAATCCCCACACACGAAAGAGAGGTAGAAATGACCACCGGAGGAGAACGAAGCGCCGGAATGCAAAACGGACAATGGGGAAAATGCTCGAATGCATGAGACGAACACGTATGCAAATGCAATGCACATGATGACATGATATGATATGCATGACAACGATAACAACACACGGAGACAAAGACCCGAACCTGAGAAAAATAAAATAACTTAACGCTGGAAATGGCAAGAGTTGGAGTACAAATTGGGAAAGTTACATCCGGGGTGTTACAACACTCCACCACTACAAAAGGATCTCGTCCCGAGATCTAGGACTGAAAGAACGTCGGGTACTCAGAACGGAGGTGATCCTCTCGTTCCCAGGTAGCTTCACGGTCGGAATGGTGTGACGACTTGACTTTGAGAAATTTGATTGACTTGTTGCGAGTCTTGCGTCCAGTCTCTTCAAGAATAGCAACTGGGTGCTCACGGTAAGAGAGATCTTCTTGGAGCTCAATGTCCTCGAAGTTGACGGTGCGATCAGGAGTCTTGAAGCATTTTCGAAGCTGAGAGACATGGAACACGTCATGAACATTTGCAAAGTTTGAAGGAAGCTCGAGTTGATAGGCGAGGTCGCCTCTCTTGCTGACAATCTTGAAAGGTCCCACGTATCTAGGGGCAAGCTTCCCTTTGATACTGAAGCGACGAGCACCTTTCATAGGAGAGACGCCGAGGTAAATATGATCTCTGATCTCGAAAGCCAAATCACAGTGCTTACTATCATAGTAGCTCTTCTGGCGGGATTGGGCTGCTTTGAGGTTATCACGAATGACTTTGCACATTTCCTCTGCCTCTGTGATTAAGTCATTACCCAAAAGCTGACGTTCACCAGTTTCAGACCAGTTGAGAGGGGTACGACACTTCCTGCCATACAGAATTTCAAATGGGGCCTTCCCCGAACTTGCTTGAAAACTGTTGTTGTAGGAGAATTCAGCATAAGGAAGACAATCCTCCCACTTCATGCCGAAGGAGATCACACAAGCCCTGAGCATATCTTCAAGAATCTGGTTGACAAGCTCGACTTGACCGCTAGTTTGAGGATGGAAAGCTGTGCTAAAGCGGATGTTGGTGCCCATGGCCTTCTGAAAAGAATCCCAAAACTTCGAGGTAAATATGTTGCCACGGTCTGAAGAGATCACTTATGGAATACCGTGCAGAGAGACAATACGAGAGGTGTAGAGTTCCGCCAATTGAGCTGCAGTGATCGACTCTTTGATAGGCAGAAAGTGAGCCACTTTAGTGAGTTTGTCGATGACAACAAATATAGCATCATTGCCACGCTTGGACTTTGGAAACCCAGTCACGAATTCCATTTCAATGTGGTCAAACTTCCATTCTGGAATGGCAAGAGGTTGGAGGAGACCAGCTGGCCTTTGGTGTTCTGCCTTCACTCTTCTGCAGACATCACATTCATTCACGAATTGAGCAATCTCGCGCTTCATTCGAGTCCACCAATAAGCTTGCTTGAGGTCCTAATACATCTTCGTGCTCCCAGGGTGGATGGAGAGGAGAGAATTGTGAGCCTCGTTCATGATCACTTTACGGAGGTTACCTTTGGGTACAACAATACGATCCTTGAAGAAGAGAGTATCCTTGTCATCAAGGCGGTAGCACTTGTACTTGGGTTGACTCTTGGCAATCCCAATCTTCACCTTTTTCACCATAGCATCAAGAAGCTGGGCTTGGCGAATCTGGTCTTCCAAGTTAGGAGAGACTTGAAGGTTGGCGAGGAAACCTTGAGGAATAACTTGCAGATTAAGTTTGCAGAAAGCTTCACAAAGCTCGGGTTGATAAGGCTTGAGAATCAGACTGTTGCAATAAGCTTTCCTGCTCAAAGCGTCAGCAATCACATTGGCCTTGCCTGGAGTATACTCGATACTCGGCTTATACTCTTGAATCATTTCGACCCATCGAGTTTGCCTGAGGTTGAGATTAGGCTGAGTGAAGATGTACTTGAGACTCTTGTGATCAGTAAAAATGTCCACTTTTCTTCCCAATAGAAGATGTCTCCAAGTCAAAAGAGCATGCACAACTGCCGCCAACTCGAGATCATGAGTGGGGTAGTTCTTCTCGTTAGGCTTCAACTGGCGAGAGGTATAAGCAACAACTTTCTTCTCTTGCATCAATACTGCGCCAAGACCTTGGAGAGAGGCATCACAAAAGACCTCGTACAGCTTGGATTCATCCGGCGGAGTTAGAACTGAAGCAGTGATCAATTTCTCTTTCAAAGTGTTGAAAGCAATGTCACACTCCGGAGACCAAACATACTTGACGTGCTTCTGGAGAAGATTAGAGAGAGGCTTCGCGATCTTAGAAAAGTTTTCAACGAATCTTCGGCAATAACTTGCGAGACCGAGGAAGCTACGAAGTTGCTTCACGTTCTGAGGAGGTTCCCAATTCACAATTGCGGACACCTTCTCAGGATTCACGGCAATGCCCTTGGCAGAGATGATATGACCAAGATAAAGAACCTCATCGAGCCAAAATTCACACTTGGAGAACTTGGCGTAGAACTGATGTTCTCTGAGCTTATCAAGCACCAAACGCAAATGCTTGGCATGATCTTCCTTGTTCTTCGAGAAAACCAGAATGTCGTCAAGATAGACCAAAACGAAGTCATTGGTGTAGGCGTTGAAGATGAAGTTCATCATGCGAGAGAACGTCGGAGGAGCGTTGACGAGGCCAAAAGACATGACAGTGTATTCATATGAACCAAAGCTTGTCCTGAAAGCCGTCTTGGGAATATCTTGCTCACGAATTTGAATCTGATGATAACCCATACGGAGATCAAGCTTGGAGAATACTTGGGCACCTTTGAGTTCTTCGAACAGATTGTTGATGTTGGGAAGTGGGTATTTGTTCTTGATGGTCTTCTTGTTCAATGGACGGTAATCAACACAAAGTCGGTCCGTTCCATCCTTCTTCTTCACAAAAAGAACACCACAACCCCACGGAGAAGAACTAGGCCGGATGAGACCCATTTTCTCTTGAATATCGAGTTGCTTCTTCAGCTCCTTCAACTCTTCAGGTCCGAGCTTGTAAGGGCGCTTGCACACAGGTTCCGTGCCAGGCTCAAGATCAATAACGAATTCAACTGGCCGGTGCGGAGGCATTCCTGGAAGCTCTTCTAGAAAGACGTCTTGATATTCGCAAACGACTGGAATTTGCGAGATGGCATCGAGTTCACCCTTCTCATTGAGAGAAAACGGACGGATGGTATTGTCCTGAGCGGCAAAGACAATTACATCCTCAGAAGAATGAGTCAATTGAATCTGCCTGGCTGCACAATCAAGATGTGCCTTGTGCTTAGAAAGCCAATCCATTCCGAGAATAAGATCAATATCCGAGTTACCAAGGATCATTGGAGAAGCCAGAAACTTGAAATCACCCATCGAGATAGAAATATCCGAAACCTCGTAGTTAGCGAGGAAACATTTACCCGGAGAGACAACTGCTAATGGCTTATGCATAACTTGAGAAAACCACCCATGCTTAGATGCAAAAGGTCTCGAGATAAAACAATGCGATGCACCAGTGTCAAAAAGAACTTTTGCAGGAACATCGTTAACAGGAAGGTTACCCATGATGACATCTGATGAATCCTCTGCCTGAGCTGCATTCACCATATTGACCTTGGCGTACTTGGGGTTATGCTTGACCACAGCTGTACTTGCCGATCTGACAGGAGGAGGAGGAGGAAGACGCCTCTGGTTGAAACACTTGTTGGCATAGTGACCCTTCTGTTGGCACTTGTTGCACATGACCTCTGAAAGCGGACGGTGATACGGAGCACTCGATCTTGGAGCTTGAGACGAAGTCTTGTTCTGAAAGCCAGGGTTGGGTGGGTGGGAAGAACCACTGCCACCTTTTCTCTTCTACTTATACGGCTGACGGAACGGAGGAGGAGGAAGCCAATACTTCTGCTGCTTGGCCACTTGAGTAGAGGAAGTAGTAACATCTCTGACTCGCTTCTTGGAAGCATCACACCTCAACTAAGCAGCCTCTTGCTTCAGTGCCATGTTGTAGAACTCATCGTATCTCAAGGGATCAAAGAGGACAAGAGCTAGCTGAATTTCTTCTCTGAGACCACCCCTGAACTGGTATATCATGCTCTTCTCATCAGGTACGTCCTGCTTGGCAAAGCGGGCGAGCTTCTGGAACAACTTGTTGTAGTCATAGACAGACAAAGAGCCTTGCTTCAGGTTGCGGAATTCCTGACGCTTGCTTTCAACCACGCTCTGAGGGATATGATGAGCTCGGAAATCTCGACGGAAATCATCCCAAGTGATAACACGTCCACCTCTGGAATCCTTGTACTGCTGGAACCATTCTGCAGCTTGATCTTTGAGTTGGAAGGAAGCGAACTTAACAAAGTCCTCAGGCCTGATGTTACTGCACTCGAAATGCTTGCACAGATCCACAAGCCAATCGTCAGCATAGGTTGCCTCAACACAATTGCTGAAAGCCTTTGGCCCGTTAGCAAGGAACTGGTTGAGTGTAGCAAAGTGATTCTGATTTTTGCCTTGATTCCCTTGGTTGCCTTGATTGCGCTCTTGAAGAATTTGCATGATCAACTGTGTGTTTGCATTGGTTGCGACCATCACAGCTTGCCATGCCTCCAGAGGAGGTGGAGGTGGTGGCGGATCAGTATTCAGAGTCGTGCGCGTTGGAGGAGCCATCCTGAAGAGGTTGGCATCCATTAGCACATTGATAGAAAAATATTGAAGCTGAATCCATCGGAATGAAAATTGCAACATATAGTCTTCACATCCGAATAGAATGAACGAATGCATTCCTCTTGAAATGGTCACATATCCATAAATTGAGAAGCCACTTAGAATCAAGGTAGAGAAATAAATCAATAAGGTACGGATCAAGAACGAATAATCGGTAAGAAATCCCAATCTCAAACCAATATCCGTGGAAGAAGAACTAGAGCTACTAGAATTCCCACCTATGAAACTCCCGAAACTTTCCGGTTATGCAATCAGGTGTTGGGGATACAGGGGAAGCATAATATCTCACCCAAATCTAGCAAATCCTACATCCAGCTGTATCCAGCCTTCAACACATAACCAAGAAACCTTCGGAAACCATCTACCTCAACCTTCGAAAAGCATCCGTTATACAAGTTATGGCGATACTCCCGAACTCCCGCCCCAGTACTGGGTAGCGTCGAGGTTATCTCACCAACGAACTGCATAAAAGAGATTTTTGATGTTGGCGTACTAAACTCAGGTATTCCAGAACTGCAACGATAAAATTATGACGACAACACCTCAGAGCTCAACTCCCCGGGACACTTCCACAATACCCCTGACAGGAGGCACCAAGACAATGTTCTCATCATAAAACCATCGAAATGATTCCAAGATACCCGCGTGATCCTAAAAAAAATTTAGTGAAATTTGAGAAGAGAAGAGTCAAAACTCTACGTCAGGATGCCTTACCAGAGTGATGAGGAGACTGGGAAGTAAAAAGAATTCCTAAACTCTCCGATATATAATTCCTAATGACTCAAAACATTTTTTTCTAGACACAACTTGGCCGCTAAAAATGATCAAGCAATGGGGCTCCTAAGGTCGGGGAAGGCTCTGATTACCAACTTGTAACACCCTTGATGCGACTATATCTCCCACGTGTCGAGGCACGACTTAGAGGCATAATCACATTGAAGGCATATGTCGCAAGTTAGGCAATCTTCACAACATCCCATGTAATATAGATAATAAAAGGGGAGATAACATAGTTGGCTTACACTCGCCACGTCAATCAAGGTACATAAATAACATTACATCAACCAAACACTCATGGCCCGACTACGGCGCCAAAATAAAAGATAACCCAACATGCGACACGGTCCCGATCACCCCCAACTGGGCACCACTACTGATCATCAGGAAAGGAAACATAGTAACGTTGAGAGTCTTCATCGAACTCCCACTTGAGCTCAAGCGCGTCTCCTAGAGCGGAATCATCAGGCCCTGCATCTGGTGTAATAGTAATTTGTGAGTCACAGGGACTCAGCAATCTCGCACCCTCGCGATCAAGACTATTTAAGCTTATAGGTGAGGCAAGGTAAAATATGTGGAGCTGCAGCAAGCGACTAGCAAAATATGGTGGCTAACTTATTCGCAAAAGAGAGCGAGAAGAGGAGGCAAAGCGCGAGCGAGAAACTAGAGAGCAACCTGCGCAAACATTACTCCAACACCGTGTCCACTTCTGGGACTCCGCCGAGAAGAGGCCATCACGGTAACACACTCAGTTGATTCGTTTTAATTAAGTTAAGGTTAAAGTTATCTACAACCGGACATTAACAAATTCCCATCTGCCCATAACCGCGGGCACGGCTTTCGAAAGTTCAAATCCCTGCAGGGGAGTCCCAACTTAGACCATGACAAGATCTCATGGTCAACGAAGGAATAGACCTCCTCCCAAGACGTTCCGATTAGACTCGGTATCTCGGTTCTTCAAGACACTTCGACAGGTTAAAACTAGACCAGCAACACCGCCCGAATGTGCTGACAAATCCCGATAGGAGCTGCACATATCTCTTTCTCAGGGCACACTCATATTGTCTAAACTTCTGGTAGTCCAGCCCAGAGTTGCCCCTGGTAACCACCGGCGGCTGACAGTTTGGACCAACACTCAGAGGAGCACTGGCCCGGGGGGGGGGGGTTAAATAAAATGACCCTCGGGCTCCGGAAAGCCAAGGGAAAAAGAGGCTAGGACGCAAATGGTAAAACCAAGGTTGGGCATTGCTGGAAAAGCTTTAATCAAGGCGAAGTATCAAGGGGTTCCCATTATAACCCAACCGCGTAAGGAACGCAAAATCCGGGAAAATAACACCGATATGACGGAAACTAGGGCGGCAAGAGTGGAACAAAACACTAGGCGAGAGGCCGATCCTTCCACCCTTTACCAAGTATATAGATGCATTAAGATAACATAGCAATATAATGATATCCCAACAAGTAAATAAATGTTCCAACAAGGAATGGCCTCCAATCTTCACCTGCAACTAGCAACGCTATAAGAGGGGGCTGAGCAAAGCGGTAACATAGCCAATCAACGGTTTGCTAGGACATGGTGGGTTAGAGGTTTGACATGGCAATTTGGGAGGCTTGAAAGCAAGTGGTAGGCATCGTAGAAATGGCATAGAAAAAGAGCGAGCAATCTAGCATAGCAAAGATAGTAGTGATTTCGAGGGTATGATCATCTTGCCTGCACAGTTGTCAGAGTTAACTGGATCCTCGAAAGCAAACTCAACGGGCTCCTCGTTAGCGAACTCGTCTCCCGGCTCTACCCAAACAAGACAAACAAGCAACAAGGACACAATCAACCACGTGCAAGGATCAAACAAAATGATGCAATGATGATATGCTATGCGGGATGCGATGCGGGATGCAAAATGCAAGATATGACAGGAAATGCAAGAACCTGGCCTTAACTTGGAAATCCAAGTGTTCCACTGGAAACATAAGATGAAATCGCTTGAAAATGATATAAAGAACGCCGGAATCGGAGTTACGGTTTGGAAATAGCAAGCGATTCAAATATGACCACGGTCTGCGATTTACAGCAAGTAGCCATCTAAATGCAACAAAATGAACATGCTACAGAAACCAAACATGATAACAAAATACATGGCAGAGATGCAATCAAGATGCTTAACAAAAGTCTAGCACTGAGCTACGGCCAAATCATCCATTAACAGGTTCAAACAAGCATGGCAAAAATGCATATGGCAAACAGATCTCAGACTTAGTGAAATTAACACTTGTCTGGAATTTCAGATCAGGTAGCACTCTTCGGAGCAACAAAACTACATGCTACAGGATCTGAACATGACAAAGTAAAGCATGCCATGGAGCTACTCAAAGAGCTTAACAAAGTCCCTTAGTGACCTTGAGCCAAAAGGGATGATAAAATACAATTGCAAGCATGTGAACATAGCAAAAACATAATCAGTTCTCAGACTTGGTGAAAACTGGCACATGCTGAAACATAACTCAAGTAGGCATGTTTACGAGCTCGATGCACTCACTACGGTGCAAGTCATGACAAGCTAAGCATACACCCATCAAGAATGCACAAAATTCAATCTAGATATGGCAAGAACAATAACATAGCATGCACGGATCAACTACAACATCATCGGCAAAATTGCAAACAAGTTGACAATCTGCCCAGATTCACAAAGTAGCAAAAGTAGAGCTCGATTGACTCAAGCTAGGGTACTCCATAATTGCAAACAAAGACATGGATGGATAGATCATTACAATATTAACAAAATATCCTTACTGATCATCCTCAAAAGAGGCACGGATCACTAGGAAACAACAAGAACATATGAGCATATGAGATAAACAGCTCAAGGACTTGGTGGAATTGCTAAGTCCCTGAAAACAGAATTAACAAGTGTACCACTTTGCAAGCTTGTGCTAGTCACCACACACATCACAAAAATACATGGGTTGCACCTCTGGAAATATGACAAAAACCCTTAACAAAACATATGTAGAACATCAGGGCATATCATGCACACATTAATCATGGCAAAAAAAACAAAAAGCTAAATGGAGTAGCAGATTTGACAATTATCTCAAGTAGCCCTCTTCTAACAGCATTTCGGGCATCAAGATGAACTCAAATGAAAATGATGCAATGTAATGAAATGATGTACTCTCTGAGTTGAACATTTTGATATGCTATATGCCCAAATCGGAGCTACGGATGCAAAGTTACGAGGCCATGAACAAGAGCACTTAGATCTGGAATTTCGGGACTTAGAAGAAAAACAACCTCCGGATCTAGGGTTTACTGTTCACGGCACGCGAACCGAGGTGGGATCCGAGCTCGCCGGAGCCTTGCCGGACTTGATGCGGCACGCCGGCCGGAGGAGAGGAGGACGCCGGGGCGGCGTGGTGCGGTGGTGGCGGAGGGATGGCGGCTTGCGGCGCCGGGCTTGGATCCGGTCGGCGGAGTCCCGCGGCGGCGCGACGAGCTCCGGGATGCCGGAGAAGGCGGGCGGCAGTGCCGGGATGGAGGAGGAGGCAGCGGGCGGCGGCTTGCCGCGATG
>NC_057800.1:11259505-11279509 GCF_018294505.1 Triticum aestivum
CTGCGGCGCGCCACGTGGCAGCTTGCCACTGGTGCGGGCGGGTGGCGGACGGTGTCCGGCCGGCACGGACGTGTCCGGCGCGGCGCGGGGCGGATTCTTAGGGTTAGAGGAAGGGGAAGATCCGCGAATTTTGGGAGGGGACTTAAAATAGAGGTAGAGGGTGCTAGGAGAGTCCAAATGAGGTGCGGTTTGCGGCCACGCGATCGTGATCGAACACTCTAGATGATGGAGCAGGTTTAGGTGGGTTTTGGGCCAAATTGTAGGGGTGTTGGGCTGCAACACACACGAGGCCTTTTTGGTCCCTCGGTTAACCGTTGGAGTATCAAACGAAGTCCAAATGATACGAAACTTGACAGACGGTCTACCGGTAGTAAACCAAGGCCGCTTGGCAAGTCTCGGTCCAATCCGGAAATGTTTAATCCCCACACACGAAAGAGAGGTAGAAATGACCACCGGAGGAGAACGAAGCGCCGGAATGCAAAACGGACAACGGGGAAAATGCTCGAATGCATGAGACGAACACGTATGCAAATGCAATGCACATGATGACATGATATGAGATGCATGACAACGATAACAACACACGGAGACAAAGACCCGAACCCGAGAAAAATAAAATAACTTAACGCCGGAAACGGCAAGAGTTGGAGTACAAATTGGGAAAGTTACATCCGGGGTGTTACAATAAGGACAAGGCATATATACCAAAAGAGTAGATCAATCAGCATCAGCTGCTCTAGAGCTTAAGCCTTTTCCTGGCGCTGGGATCCTCGCCTCCCTCCTCTGCATCAACACCCCTTCAAAAACAAACAATGGTTGATCACAACAGAATAGAATCGTATCACTAAACATAACAGCCGATTCAAAATATCCGGAAAAGGGCAAGCACCTTGAAGTAGTCCCATCAACATCCTGTGTTTTAGGATCAACAACTGGATCGGTGACCTTAAGAAGGAAAGACAAGCAGGCGTCAGTGATAAATCAAGAATCATCTTGTCAGCCATAAGATAAGATAGAGTAAGCACCTCATTAGTAGCTGGAGGAAGCAGAGGCACATGCACAACATTCTTTGGCGCCTTGTTCTTTTCCATCTGCTTTACACTGGTACTGCAATCTAGAAATATAACACAGATTATCATGACAAGTTGGAATGCAGTATTTCCAAGGAAGTAGGAAATGCTGATTTTCAGAGCGCTTGCATCACATACACTTTGTTGACAGATGCCGGAGAAGCCCGACCACGGCCAGGTTGAGCTTTAGGAGTTGTAGCCTCCTGTCAAGAGCAGAAACAGAGGAAAAAGCCATTCTGTCAGATGTAGTGGAAAAAAAGAACAAACAGACAACAATCCATTGCAAGATGAATTTACATTTGACTGGACAAGCGAATGGAGATCCGTGGTGGTTAAGGATGGGATGGACTCAGTGGGAAGCACAGTAGAGTCAGCAACACCAGCAAGGGCCAGTGAGCCTGTATCACTTTCAAACTGTTCAGAAGAATCAGCCTTGCGATACTCAACTGTGGAACGGGACCCCTTTTCCACTGGAACATCAATACGGTTGACCTGGTATGAGGTCTCTTCTGCCTCTGGTTGGAAACTCTTTGACGAGATAGACACCACAAATCGATACTTTTGGCCAATCAATGTAGAAAGCTCACGGGGAAGGGCATCAGTCCCACGGGCCATTTGAACAACCTCGTTAAGAGGCATCCGGTTAGAATTCCCCTCGCGTAGCAGGGTGATCAGAGATTTATCAACAGCATCCCTGCCGGCTCTATCAAATAAGACGAACTCAGCCTCACCTGTATCATCAGCCCCCACGAAACAGATCCGATACCTATAACAAAGCACATACATGTGTTAAGGGCAATGGAAATAAGATTATGAAGAGTGCAATGGACATCCAGAGGTAACAACACCTTGGCCGTGCATCGGTGCATGAACATTTGGTATCATTGCACCTGTAGACAGACCCATATGGCTGGGAAGTTTTATGACATTTCTCACAGCACATGAACCACCAGCGCTGCCCAGGACTGAGCCTAGCCAATGTAATCGAGGTGAAGAAACTGGCTTCCTACAAACAGATCGCACGACAAAAGTAGCAAGGTAAACCACCAAAACAATGGAACGTTCACCCCCTCTTCAAATGAAAAAAGCCTGTCGAGCAACCTACCTTATGCTTGTATATATCTAAAGCCAGCAGCTCTGCCACCGTCTTAGTTTCCATTTCAACATGTGCAGCCACTTGAGCCATCGTCTGTCCTGGTAAACGTATCTTTTCTACAGGAGAGAACTTGCCCTGTAACCTATAATTAAGAAGCAAAAGAAAGAAAATCATGAGACCACACATGAAGCCATCTCTAAAGAATGCAGGATGATGCCTGTGTAAGCAAAAAGTGACGAACCTCTCATGAAAATATGATATTTCAGTAATGTCATCATTAATGTACCACCGACACGCTGCACTTCCGCTAACCCCCCTTCGACCTACATGTAGGATAGGAACACATGTTACAACTGGCATGGAATGTCAAACACACATGACATCTCTTATCAAAGTTGCTAAAGAACAAACCTTCATAGTTTTTGACCAGAGTGCCAACAAACAGAACGAAGACTGGTCCGGTCAGACCAATTGTGATGACCTCCTCTGCATCAAACACCGTTGCATGCTCGCCCCAAAGCACAACATTTATCTGATACCCACTGCATGGAGCATAGTACAGAGTACAGACTTTATCAAACGCCATAGCAAACTAAGCGAGGAGAATACAAAGAAGATGCCTAAAAGAGCACGACAGCAGACCTGAGATCCCGAATGGTGACAATTCGTTTCACAAAAGGTTGGGCCCTGCTTGAACTGTGATACTGCATGGTGTCTGACACGGCAACGATAAGGCCAAGCACATCTACAGTCGACAGGAAGAGGCATCAGCCGAAGGTCATACAAAGAACAAATAAACGAAAACAAAAAGAACAAACCTGTAAAGAAAGGAGGCCTCTCAAGGGGCGCAGGCAGGTGGGCCAGTTTAGTGAGCGAATAAGTGTAGAATGGGAATTCAAGGTCCGTCTCAACGGTTGGTTCAACAGTGGTGAACCTATTAAATCTGATCATGTTCGTCGAATCGACGGGCTTGAAGTAATTTTTATTTGGAAACACCAAGAACTAGTATACATCATACGCACAACCTTCGACGATTTTACCCATGAACTTTGACACCTGCTTCTCAGATATTTCAGCATATATGTGGCTACCCTGGCAAGACCAAACGGCAGACTATGAGCAAATAACACTAACACACCCAGAAACACAACCACATCCATTGATCATTATCAAACAAAACGAAAGGATCAAAACGACAAACAACACGAGTCATAAGGACAGATCAACTACCTCAGCATCTAGGAAGACTAAGTCGGTGTGCTTTATGGGCCCAACGTCTGTGGCCCCACGATGGTGCCACATCCGCGAGATGAAAACACGAACCATGACAGTGCTAATTCCTGGGACAAGTTCATCCAAAGCAGTGATCGACATCTGCAGCAAAGCCGTAGCAAAAGCACAGCAAAACAGAAGGCAAAATGTCCAAAAGGCATAAATCATGGTACGTACGGATAACAGATAGATCATCGTAATGTAAAAGAAGACAATAATAAAGTGCAATTCAAGAAAACCCTAGATCTAAGAGATCTTATATCTGTACACAAGTACTGAAGCAAAGCATGATCATAATAGGCCTGTAGAGTACCAAAAGAACAACCATACACAGCACAAAATACAAATCACCGCGCAGTAGCACTACGCCATCCCAGCAGATCAAAAGATCTCCGGGAAGACAACATTTTTCGTCTCGGAGCCACAGGTGCCATCATCATTAACTATAAGGATCTTCAAGGAATCTCTCGAAGTAACACGAGACACGGCTACATACAGCTGGCCATGGGTGAAGACGAGTTTTTTAAGATATACACCAACCAAAGATAACGTCTGGCCCTGGCTTTTATTGATTGTCATAGCATAGCACACACACACTGGAAACTGGCGGCGTCGAAGTACAAACGATGCTTTTGACTGCTTTGACAACAATTCAATTCTAGGGATGTAGACGGTATCACCTATGTGGGACCCTGTTATTATAACAGCCTCAATGACATGATCGCCCATATCTTTTACAATAAGGCGTGTGCCATTACAAAGACCATTCGCCTGGCTCAGATTTCTTAACAGCATAATCGGAACCCCTTTTATAAGAGTAAGCTTGTGGCAGGGAAAATTAATGATTTTTATAGTATTCAAATACTCCACAGGATAAAACAGGTTTTCCTCTTGAACACAATCTCCAGAGCTATCTATGGAATCGGCGCTCAAATACTCTCTGCTAACGGTTGGAACCAAACTCATAACATGAACATTTATGTCCTTGGCAAAGTCATTGGTCGTTGCTAGAATGGATCGCTCTCGCAAATAGTCAGGTCTTACATAATTATCCAGAAAGTCAATGTAAATGGAAGAGACGATGGCAGATATTGGATTCCCATCGGCCTGAACCAACAGATCATCTGGTATTTCTATCCAAGAAGCCCCTGACTCATCACCTCGCTTCGTAACAGGCAGTCTCCCCTCACCAAGATCTAGCACCCACCTACTGAACAAAGCAGCAGCTTCTTGTACCCTAGCATTTGCATTTGGCACAGCCAATCGCATGTTAATTGTAAGGGGCAGGGTCTGAACATTGCACCATAGCGGAGAATTTGTGATGGCTGCATCAATAATCTGAGGCCTGGTACCCCCTTCAATAACTGGCAATATCTGTCTAAGATCCCCTCCTACAACCATGACCAGTCCACCAAACGGGAGGTCTGCACGCGATGCATCATGTGCGGAAAGAATATCACGCAACACTTCCTATGTGTCATAAGCGCCTCATCCCAAATAACCAAAGAAGTTGCCTCAAACAGTTTACAAAGGCAAGAACCTCTCTTAATATCACATAACATATCATCATCGATGTTAATAGGTATTTTAAAATGAGAATGTGCAGTTCTCCCACCAGGCAACAGTAGGGACGCAATCCCCGACGTCGCAACAGTAAGTACTATCTTTCTCTCACCTCTAAGTAAAG
Organism: Triticum aestivum; assembly: GCF_018294505.1. Taxonomy (NCBI): domain Eukaryota; kingdom Viridiplantae; phylum Streptophyta; class Magnoliopsida; order Poales; family Poaceae; genus Triticum; species Triticum aestivum. The sequence continues at coordinate 11,264,631 of NC_057800.1, forward strand.
CACAAATTGAACTCCAAAGATAGGTTTTCCCAGTACCTCCATACCCAGAAACAAAGAAGAAACCTGGTTTTCCTGATCGAACGCAATCAACAATCATATTATAGGCGGCTACCTGATCAGTATTTAAACTATGGAACATAACAGGTGCCTCTCTAGCCAATGAAACAGCATCATATGACATCTCCTCATGAATTAACCTGTTATCAATGAAGGTATGACCATCATCAATTGTACGAGACGGCAAGTTGAAATTTTGTATATCAGAACCATGCTTTAAAAATATACCCGTGAGTTCATCAAGAAGCATGTTTCTAAGCCTATCGACGGGGACCTCATAATTTTCATTATCCAACACAGAGCACACTGTGTGCTGGATATCATCCGCCATACTTAACCAATAGCGTTCAAAGAAATCCCTCTTGTCCCTAACATGACAATTTATAAGCATAGTGACAAACAACTGTCTAAGACGGTTTCCAAACCCCCAAATCACAGCCTCATCAAATGACATGTACCATTCACTGTCATCTCCTAATAAACCCCTAGCAGCACAAGCATCTTTAAAATTATCGTACACACGCCCATCATATGTCCTAAGATCTATAAAAGATCTAGCCCCCTTAACAATCATCAGGAGCACGCGCAAGTAGTATAATTCACCTTTTGTAGGACAAACATAATATATGCGACCAATTTTGTCACCACCGCCTCTCTTGTGCCATGATCTATTCACAGGGTCCCAGGTCCATATAATTGGGAAATCACAATATGTTGATGACCGAGCATGCTCATACAATTCATTGGCAACAAACCATTCAGTCAGCATAGTTTTTTTCAATTTCTCAGAATTAGCAACTTTGGTAAGATCAGCACCAGGAAAATAACGGATAACATTCATGCCAGGAAGGTGAACAACCAATCTATCCACAGATGGCACCCTACAGTGTATCTGGAAACCAAATATACGCCATAACGCATCATACTCATAGATGTAACGACATAGCAAATATTCCAGGACCTCATCCACGGGACCATCACCATAGACACCTGCTTTCTTAAAACGTTCTAACATTACTTTAGCATAATCAGCACCCTTTGTGACATATTTAAACAAGTATTTCATCACCTGAGTCTTATTACACCACTCTACGTTAATGTGGGCCTGAAATTTCTTAAGCAAAGCCATGTTATAAGGAACCACATGCCTATTATCAAGATAGTGGCCATTTTTAAAGATGGTTCGGCTGTCGTTACGACGTCGATACAGGGCAAACCCCTTGTCATCTACGATTGTTTCCTCTCTAAACTCTTTTGGGAAATGCTTAGAACAAGAACCCTTTTTCATGCAGACACATTTACCATTCATTTTCCCGCACGGGCCATGCATCATAAACTCAGTAACTAACACATAACCCAGAGGATCTGCTAATGGATCAGGTATTTCAGCAGAAATAAAGGAATCTATATTTTCAACACCAATCTCACCTGGGCTTCCTATCCGCCAAATCAATATGTGAGCATGTGGCAGACCCCTCTTCTGGAACTCAACAGTATGCAGCACTGAAAAGAGACACATAAAAAACTTGTGAGAAGCCAAGCATATCATACAACACAGCAGAGGGAAAAAATACATCACTAACGACAACACACGCATCAAAATCATACAGAAAGACAAAACAAGTACCAGCCTTGACAGAACCATAAGCTTTTCCACATTGGATCTCTTCCAAGTACTCAACAAGCTTCATACGGTACACCCTAACAATAACATCCGCCCTATCAGAGGGTTGCTGCCCTGTCTCCAATGCCGCAGTGATCTCAGGCCACTTGGGGTTACAGGTGAAAGTAGTAAATACATCAGGAGCACCATGCACCCGACATATAGCAAGGCCGTCTTGGAAATTTCCTTGTAATAACGGGGACCGGCAGTATGGTTCTTTTTCCAATAAGAGTACTATCAACACATCCATCATTGATGGCATCGGTGATACCTTGCAAATGCTCAGCCCTAAGCATGTCTTGGTTTCTCAGTATGTACCAAAGCCTGTTCTCATCGATACATGCACGTGCATCCACAACAGACTGAGAAGACAGCAGGCCATAACACAAGTATGGCTTAGGCTGATCACCCTTATAATGGCACATAAAACGATAGTAATCTTGCATAGTCATCTTATTCTTCCTACTACCGCTAGGAGACTGATCAACCGGGGCATCAGCAGACCCCGCATCCGACACAGGAGGCTCACCATCTGGGATCCCAGAAGTAGACCCTATATCGGACGGAAGAGGCGGACCGCCCGGGATCCTAGAAGTAGACCCTATATCGGACGGAAGAGGCGGACCGCCCGGGATCCCAGAAGTAGACCCTATATCGGACGGAACAGGCGGACCACTTGGGACCCAAGAAGTAGATCCTACATTCGATTGAAGAGACGGACCACTCGGGATACCAGAATTAGACCCTAGGTCTAATGTATTATCATGGACAGGATCAATCAAAACATCACCTCCACCATCGTCACCTACAGGGACAATCAAATGAGGAACATCTATGTGGAACCCCCTCTCTCCGTAAGGAAAAAGCAAGGGGTATTGCAAAGGCATGACAGCAGTGTTCAAGGAGGAGATCCTCTGAAGACCTTCCGACCGACTAGAAAAAACTATATCCCTGGATGACCTCTCTCCTGTAAAGTCGCCAACAACTAAAGCAGCAAGCCCAGCAGTAGTAGGGAGACTATATTGTGGACCGTCACCCTCCGAAGGACCAATTATGTGAATCGAAACTTCCTCAACAGGCCCATCACCAGGATTATCTATAATACTGTTGGCCTCTCTAAAGGTCTTAACCAATGGATTGGAATCGTTAAGCATGTCTCTTAGACCAACAACTATACTCCTATCAATACCCCCATCAGGCTTATCCTCCGGATTCAAAGCACATATTCTATGATCAATCTCGTTAGACGGGTCATGTATATACATCTCAACAAATTTAGGGTCATCGTCACCTTTTGGCAGGAGCGAACCTATATGATGGGTTACCTGGCCACTTATCTTGAAGATCTTAGGCCCGCAAGTACCATCAAGCGAACGGTCAATAGTAGCACCCATGGAAGTGAAAGCGAACATACAATTGTACTGACGGATATTTCGTAGGAATTTCTTTGCACAAGCAGTTCCATCAAATCGAAGAAGCTCCCGGAGATAAGCCAGGGGATCCTTGAAAGGAGGAATATAAACCTTAGCACCTTTACAGCAGAGATAGTAAACCATCTCGCACTTCGCCCAATAAGACTTTGATTTCACCCGTTCATTATACTAGAAAGAGGCACCACAATACCGACACAAGAAATCTGGAGGGCCATAGTATGATTTATCTGCATAGGAAGCTAACAGCCCCATAGAGGCATGAAATGAAAAACAATCCATAGAACAGAGGACAATAGACACACATATATGAAAACACCAATCGTGCTAGACCCAAGAATCGACAGCTAATACCTTTAATCGACTCAGCAAACGCAACAGAGTAACCTCGCCAATCTTCTGGCATGGGACCATAAACAGTGTTCTCTATAACGGAATAGCCAAAATAAGATGAGGTAACAAAGAGCACAAACAAGCAACCAACAATAGATCTATAACAACACAAGCACCTTCATAGCCAGAACGAAGCAAGTCAAGGTTCACCCTACGTTTCCTGCGGTTTGAGGTTGTTTCAGCTGAACTTAAATAGGGAAGCCAACTATCACCTAGGAGGGGCAGAGAACACCAAAAACATGAAAGGATCAGCACATGAAAACAATAACCTGAGAAACACATAACCTCCACAATAAGGAAATGGAACGCATGTTTACGCTTTCGAGGAGGAAACCCAGGAGGCACGCGTGGCGTGTACAACTTAGCAACCGCAGAACGTCCTTGCACGGGAGCAGCAGCAGCAGGCACCCTAGCAGAGCCACGGCCACGCGAAGCAGCACGCCCAGCCCCGCGGCCTCGGGCAGCAGGGGCACGCCCAGACCCGCGTCCTCGGGGAGCAGCAGCGGCAGGGGCACGCCCAGACCCGCGTCCTCGGGTAGTAGGAGCGGCAGGGGCACGCCCAGAACCATGGCCTCGGGAAGGAGCAGCCACAGGGGCACGCCCAGACCCACGGCCTCGGGCAGCAGCAGCCACAGGGGCACGACCAGCTCGACGCGGCCTCGGACAACAGCAACAACATTTTGTCCACCCTCCCTTGGACAATCAACATCACCTTGACCTATAACTACGCCACCTTGTCCGCGTCCACCAACAATGCCTATAACCGGCATCACAAGGCCCGGGGCAGGCATATGTCCACGGACACAACCACGACCAATCACAGGGATACGTGCAGAGGACCCCTCCCGTGCAGAGACACCCCCCCTTCCCGAGCCATAACCACCACCATCCCGGGCTCCCACAGCCCTCGCCTCGTCCATGACCAACCCCCCCTCTATGACCATCCGCAGCTTCATCCGCCATACAAACACCTCCTCAGACAATAGTACACCCACGGACAAGAATTCCACCACACGATAACATGGCAAACCAACACTGGACAACACGAGACAGAAAAATCAGGAACATCATCATGCAGATAGACCGCAGAAAAAAATTCCCAGTCAGTAGTGAGATCATCATATACACCAAGACAGAGTACATACATAAGGAAAATGCTGGACCAGAGCTATAAAATATGTAATAGCGGAAGGCAACAACAACTTTATTGAATGCCAGTGAGTACAAATGAGCATTATATTTAAATAGTACAACATTTCAGCTGCACATACAGCATGACTCAAATACACAACACCCGGGACAAGGAAAAAACAAACCACTGAAAAACAAAACCAAATAAGCCCTACACCAGCACTATAAAGCACATGCCATTGCGACCAAGGCAGTATGCAGCATCTGCCACTGCGCAGCAACATCGACGTCACCCACAACGGCAGACACATCAGCATGGGCATCAGTGTGCATGGTCCGGACCAACGACGCAGCCAAAACCATTGCAGAGCGAGCAAGCTCTCGATAAGTAGACATACTCTTATAGTTGTAATCCATCACAACAAACCCATACACACCCTGCAGAAAACAAATCGCCTGGAAAGCAGCATTTTCATAAATGGACAGTCTCACACTGGAATGGGACCAGAAAAATCTCCTGTCCGTCGGTGCACCACTCCCAGGAATAGAAACCTCGATCTCAACTCCACCAAGCAAATCACCATCTTCCATAAACTCTCACAGGTATGAGTGAAACGGCAAACGGCATCGAGAGGCGACGGCATCCAACAGGTGCACGTACGAACAACTCACAGCAAACATCCTGCCACATATAATACCCATAAAAAAACAAACCACCCACACAAAAAAGACAAAAAGGAAACAGAAGCAGACATTAGATCCTCCAATTTAGAAAACAAACGCAAAGCACCTAGCCAGGAACAACGCATACAAAATATGGCAGCACACAAACAGAAAGCCCTGTAATCAGGAACCAACACAACAATAAACAGAACGCACGATTCGATATCTCCAGCACGCTACACCTTAGAGACCTGACAAGCAATCATCATATCTAAACGGCCAGCTCACATGATTTACAAGCCATCAATTGGTGGGTTCAGTATACCAGAAAGCCCTGTAATCAGTAATCAGGACTCTAATGAACAGACACTGGGTTCAGTATATCCTAGAACAAAACATCCGCCCATAACCAGAGACTGTGCACAAGCATCAAGCAACAGCAGCAAGCATCACCATGTAGCGGCAGAAGCGGTACATAAGCTAGAGCAACTTTGGCAGCAACAACAACTCTGAATTAGGAGCAGCAGCAGCCGCAATGCCAGGGGCGGGCGGCGGGTGGAGGCGGACGGCCGAGACCAAGCCCGAGGCACCTAAGCCTAGGGACGGGAGAGAGGGCGGAGAGAGCAGCAGGAAAGATCCAATCTCACATCGACATACACCCTAGACTGAACAAACACTATATCCAAACGCAACTGCTACACAAATCCGTAGAAGAAAGATAGCCTAAAACGAAACAGAAACCTGAATCACTCTCGCTTCTGAACCACAGCCATCCATATCTGAGTAACCTATGGCCTAAACAGAGCACCACCCCTTGCGTCAACGGCACAAAACATCACGACAAGTAAATAACAGGGCCGCCAAAATACCGATACAAAATCCATCTACTCATACAGATCCAACACGATAAACAGGGAAGCAAGTAGGCAACATAAAGGAAAATTTTTAGCAACGAACCTGCTCCAGGACCGTCGACAGGCACCCTCGCACGAATCAACCACAGCAGACCCAATCACTTGTAAACAGAAGACAAGGACGACGCCGCAAACGAAGACCAAGGGCCAACCCTAACCCTAATCCTGCGCATCGGTTAGAAACAAATCAAAAAAAAAACAAGGGAGCACGAATCGAACGTAAAGTAGAGCAGAGCGTCATAGATTACCTCATCCATCGCAATCAACCAGGCGAAGAACCGAGATGCATCGTCCACACCAAAGATCGAACCCTAGAAGCTGACTGGATCTACAACAAACATACCGCATCAGATGACAGGCACACAGATGTTAGCCACGAAATAACAGCCGGAAACGCAGACCAGACCTGAGGTTCGACGGCGGGAGAGGCAGCAAGAAGTCGGCGACGGGCGAAGGAGAGGAAGACGGGGAGAAAGATGGGGACGGCGAAACAGAGAGGAAGGCTAGGGTTGGTTATGCCCCAGCCAGTCTGGTCCGTGGCTTTACCCATGCGCCATACATAGGCGAAGCGCCACACAAGGGGGGCGGCGTGCAATGTCGAATACACCCTCGGCGGGCGATGCAATTATCAGGCGGTGGCACCGCGCCCCGCCCAGAACGGCCTCGCACCGGCATCAGCACCCGCCACAGACACTGACGACCGTGACCCACAGAGCCCGGCCCCCCTTGTCAACGCGTCACACCAGGGAAGCGGGAGCGTAAAACGCATGGTGGAATTCCATCCCAGCAGCGCCAGACGAAATCGAACGGCGATGAGCGAACGCCAGTTTGATCGGACGTTCAGTACTAGTCCACCAAGAGATCCGACGGCCATTACACATCAGGAACGTTGATCGAACGGTCCAAAATCGTAACGAACGTGGGAGCTTCATTTTGGTTCGGTCTCTAACAAGGGGATTGCTGGTCATACCTTACCTGCAACCTGTATTACTGTACCAAATTTAAATTAATTCTTTCTAAGACAGCTTACCACATACTGTATGCCATGTACTCTGTACCTACTTAATGATGATTGATAAGTTTTCATCATGGGCGAAGCAGCACATTGACATGGAGTTGGCCTAGTCTCACAGGGATGTAAATATGGATTAGGCGAGCGAGTCTGGAATTTTGAAAGAAAATATATATATATTCAGAAGTAGCAACATATTCTGAAAAATGTTCTTTTCTACGCGTGGTTATGTCTCGTCTCTATTCAATTTCGTTCAAAAATAGTATTTTAATATGTGAGGTACAAAAAGATTAATTAAAGACGTACTAACTCATAGTCTCATACATCCACATATGAATTCACTGCTACAAAATGTGCAATTATTGATGGCACATCAATAATTTTTGTTTAGAAAAGGAGGTCCAGACCGGCGTTTCTTTCGCAGAATGACGCCCGCCTCCAGCCCAAGCCCCGTGCAAAAATTCCAAGAAGGTTCCCAGCCGATTACTCCCAAATCCTTTCTTTCTCTTCCCAATCCCCATCAGCGACAACAGCCTCTAGGTCCCTCCAATCGCAATGCCATCCACGACTGAATGCGAATCTTCACAGGTGGTTAGTGGTTACTACGACGGGGTCGATATCATGCTGTGTGGATGGCCGTCGTAACTGCGGCCTCGGACTGAGATCCATGTCCATGGCCGTCACATCTGCAGCCTGTGGTAGCAGCCCGGCACAATGATTCATGTTGATGGCCGTCGCATCGGTAGCCTGAGACAGTATGGGCGGCGGCCGCATCCCGGGGACGGTGAGGGACTGTGATGGGCGACCACCACACTCGGAATGAAGGCGCGACCACGACTTCCCGACGACGACGGCCGCGGCCACAACCCCAGTCGTTCAGTAGATGACCACATCAACGTAGCTATTGTTTAGATGAAGTGATGAACTCCTCTTGCCGATTGCAGCAGCACTTCATGTTGTTTGGATTGCAAAATTCAGAAAAAGAAACCCCAGCAGTTCATGTTGTCATTTCTCTGGCTTTGCTTTTCCAGAAACTTGGGAGAGAGAGCAACCGGGCAGAATATGCGCTGGCTACCTAGGCTAGAACTCACAATATATCTTGTACTGAAAATGAGAACTCTGACTCTCGTGTTTGCTAAAGCTGACTTGTTCATTGCGTGATTCATACTGCAAATTTTGTTCACAAGTCCTGTATGCTGCCAACACACCTTTTACACCTGATAGATGCTACTTCTATTATTCAGCAGCTAACATCACAAATAGTATCACAGATCCTTGATGTCTGAAAAAATAGTATCACAGATCCTTACAAACACACCCATACATAAAGATAACATTACATTCAAATATTTGGGTGTGCCGAAGTCTTTTTCCTCCCGCATCCACCGGCGACACGCCATCAGCGTAGCTCGATGCCGCCTATGGGCCTCCAGCTCGACGGAGAAAACTTTCTGAAACTCGGGAGCGCTTGTAGTCCGATGGCTGTGCGATCTACTACAAAGTAAATCACTAACCCAGAGGAGAAAACACCGATAAGTACATATAGAAACTCCGAATACCACGAACACTGGCCAAATCCAGACGAATTTACCGGAAACCTAAACCAACCGTATCTTGAAAGACCCGCCGGAGACATGACTCAACACGCCCTTCTCTAGTGGTAAACACACCAACAGGACGGGGAAAGAGTGGGGAGAACATTAATCCTAGACGTGGACAGCGCCTCTGTCCCCCTAAGCCAAGACAAACTCAAAGACTCCCTAAAGAAAATAAAACCCGAAAAAGAAGCACCCATGCCGTTGTAGGCCAGGACTGGACCAGAAGTCGACCTTGCCACTGTCCAGGTGTTGGTGCTACCGGCAGACCTCGTGTAGGGGGTCCCAAGCTTGCTGATCTGAGCTAGATGAAAACAGGGAAAGTAGGGACACGATGTTTTACCTAGGTTCGGGCCCTTTTTATGAGGGAAAACCCTAATGTCAGGTTCTTCGTGACCATAGCCGCGATGGCATCGTCATTCGCCTTCTCACTCATGATATGTCCTCTACGAGCTGGTGCTGCTCGAGGAGACACATGTTTTTACCGCAACTCCCCTTGCAACATCCAGCACACAGAGAATGGCGGCTTAGGCGGCACGAACTGCCCGACTAGTCCTCTACCATGGCGGCCTCGAAAAGCACCTGCGCCATGGTGAAGCCAGAAACTGGCGCGGACATGAGCTCATCGTTGTCCTCCGAGCTGACCTCCGACATGTTAGGAGGCAGTCCGACCTCTATGTGTCACCTAGGGGAACCTGTTGTAGAATATGTGTGGAAGGTGTCTTTTCCTTTGGATCATGGTTGGGATTTTGGGTCGGGCTCGCTGCAAAAATAATTGGAAATGCAGAGTATGAAATGGGCCATTGGAACTATCAAAATGCCTCTGCAAATAACAAGATGGGGCACCTGGTCTGGTTTCCACGGGTGGAAGAATGGTTGAGACTAGCTGCCAGATCATCAAGGACGGCGGAAACTATTTGGAGCGTAGGTCGCCAGATAGCCATCTTGTGCGTACGCCCTGGCTTCCCACTAGGTACATCGGCCCGGCGGAAGTGCTTTTGTGGTTCTCTTTCCTTGTTTCTTCTTTCGATTTTATCCTTCCTTTTTTTCCTTTCTCTTTTAATTTTGGTCATTTCTTTTTTAAAAAATCAAGTCACTAGACATTTTTGGGAACTCAATTTTTTTTCATTGAATACAAAGTTTGTCCATCAAATTCAAAAATTGTTCATCAATTTTTAAAAACTATTCATCATATTCAAAAATATTCATAGAATTCAAAAAGTACTCTTGAACTCAAAATTTGTTCATCAAATCCAAGAAATTCTCACTGAATTTAAATTTTGTTCATCAAATACAATAAATGTTCATCAAAATTCAACGTGGACATATACGAATTTCTGTTGGATGGCAAAAGTGGTCCGGATGTATACTGAAGGTTTGAGGATCCATTTTGAAGATGCCCTAATTAAGTGCGGTTCCTTTCATAGTTGCATTTGTTGTTGCCCAGGATTCATTCCTATATAGCGTAACTATACATATTGCGTGAAACCAAGCACGCGCACACACAGTCACCCACACTTACTGAATTGCGGTTTATTCAAAAGCTTGAAAAACCATTTCTCTGTCGGATGGTGAAAATCATGTGGGATCGGAAAATGATTACGCAATAAGCATGAAGTGCATTGGCTGACGATGTACATACACATAGATAAAACCATATACATACACCTTGGAAATCATCAGTGGGCCATATACATTCTTTGGCGTGGTGGCAACAAGAATGGGGGCCCAATACCTGGTCGGTCGGTTAGGGGCCCAAACCAACGCCAACTATGTACGATGGAGTGAAGCCAGAAATCCTGAAGCCAACCACTGCACTGCTGCTACCACTCCGCGTCGTCTTCCTCTGCCTCACTAAAATAGCTAGTTCTTGCCGCCGCCGCCGGCGAGATGAGCGCGGCCGAGGACGCCCGCCACCGTAGCACGCGCACGCGCCTCCATCCACATGCCAACGCGAGTGAGGCAGGCGAAGCAGTGGCCCGCCGCCGCAGCATGCGGCTCCATCCCCATCCCCAGATCCACGCCAGTCACGACGGCAACGGAGTGGCCCGCCGCCGCAGCCCGCGCCTACATCCCCAGGTCTACGCGAGTGACGAGGGTGAAGGAGTGGCTCGATGCCGCAGCGCGCTCCTCCGTCCACAGATCCACGCGGGTGAGGAGGCATCCGGCCGCAGTCGTCCTCGCCGCCGCGGCAGCTCGCCGGCGGCGCTGTCCTAGCCGCTCGAAAACGACCATCTCCTGTGGGAGATCCTCCTCCGCATCCCGCCGCAGCCCTCCTCCCTTCCCCGTGCCTCCGCCATCTGCAAGCGGTGGCGATGCGCAGTCACCGACCCCAGGTTCCACCGACGCTTCCGTCAACACCACCGGAAGCCGCCCCTCCTCGGTTTCTTCGAGGACGGCGTGGATGGTATCGTGTTCAAATCCGTCATGGACCCTCCCAACCGCATTCCTCCTCAGCGCTTCGACATGCGACTCCACGGCATTGACAGTGGCCGTGCCACGGGGGTCCAACTGCTCGGGTGCCGCCACGGTCGCCTCTTCATCTTGCCCTGGCAGCGGGCAGAGCTTATTGTAATTGCTCCCATCACCGGCAAGAAGCTCTGCCTGGCCGTTCCGTCCAAGTTCAAGGGGGACTGCTACCTTGATGGGGCGGTGCTCTGCGCCGCTGCTGACCATGGCCACGTGCATGGAAACTGCCACTCAAGCCCATTCAAGGTGGTCTTGCTGTCGACAAGCACCTACCATAGTGGTCCACAGCCCGCCTTTGCATGTGTTTACTCCTCGAAGACTGGCACTGGCATATGGAGCGATCTCATCTCAACGCCGACTCCATATCAGCTTCATGGCGCTTATATTCATGGGTCACTTATTGGTAACTCACTTTACTGGATGTGCGGGCAAGGAAGGTACATATTTGAGTTTGGTTTGGATGGTCAGAGCCTAGCTTTGATCACAGCGGCTCCCAGAATAAATGATGGCCGCCACAACTATGACCAACGTGAGATCATCCAGATGGTGGATGGTGTTGTTGGTCTTGCCATATTGTCTCCCTGTTACCGTAGCATTCAAATGTGGCGGTGGAAGGTCAATTGTCATGGTGATACCAAATGGGTGCTGTGCAAGTCCATTGAAATGAATAGCATTAATGGGATGCCTCCTGGGGTTAAAGGAGAGATCCCAAAGTTGGTATTTAGACTGAGATATGCTGAGGATACTGGTGATATATTTATATATGCGGGCTGGAGTGTCTATATGGTTCAACTCAAGTCGATGAAATCTTGGAAACTTTGTGAAACCCTATATGTTACTCGTCATCATCCTTTCAAGAGTTTCTATATGCCAGGTGATTGTCTTCGTTATTCCTCATATTGTATGAGTAACCTAGTCTTGTTCTGTTTTGTATTTGAATGCTCAAATACCTTCGCTAGATAATGAACTTGTAGCCATATTGTTTCATTAATATATCCATAATTTGTGTTATCATTAAATATAGTTGTCTTCATCCTTGGGTGATAACAAATCAAATGAAATGAGTAATAATGTGATTTCAAATGTCAAATGGTTAACTCATTCAGCATGTTTCGAACCTCAGCTAGCTATATTCTTCTGCCTAGTAATTGTAATGTTGCTATTTTTCTGAACTCCGTAAAAGATCTTCTGTTGAAACTGTAACTTCTTGAATAATAATTTCCCTTGTCAGTTGTTCAAGACTGTCCTGCAAGTGACTAGTACTTGTAACACAGTCTTTTTCCACGTTTGTTATCTCTAGTCAAGCTTCTTAAATACCCAGATCACTTTTGTTGGTAATGTTTAGTTATGGCATCTTTTTATTTTATTTTCTTCTTCGCATGAGGGCTGAGTTATTATAGATCCTTTCCTGATTTCATGTTATAACCTAGATTCTTCATTATGAGGTAGCTATTTATACATTATGGTGCTTTAGAAAATATTCGTTGCAAAAAGTATGTAGTTTTCTTTATCTATTGCCAAAAGTGAGTTGTTTTCCCTACATTTTTTCGGTTCATCTATGTAATAGACTCACTGTTGTTTTCTCATACTTGTGCTTATAAATACAACCATTGCTCGTGGATGTGATGGAGCTGAAATGTTGCAAGAGACACAGGATGACTGTTGGGTTCGGTGTGCTAATGTACCAAAGCGATTCAACAGGTAAGGTCTTGTGAATATAGTTTGTGAGATATGAATTATTTGATTTTCTCTTTGAAAAATATCTGGCAGCCAATGTGAGTAACATGCACCCTCAAACTACTAACCAGTCGGCTATTGAGATTCACACATCTAATAACATAGAAAAACTAATACAATGGGGATGATGCCAAATAAATAATGACTTCTTTCAGCTGTTTCATGATCTATAAGCTGAAAGTAATATATTAGTAGCCATTTTATTATTTCAAACATCAGCCACATCATTCAACTCCACCACCCAACTAATTCGTGCGAAACTGGCTAAAGGATTTTTTTTGCTGTCATCAGTATTCATAAGAGATATAGCTCATCTTTTTTTAGAGGCGGTATCATATCTGGACAGAGAACCAGCTACACCCCTTCTAACCCAACCCCGGCAGATAGTAACCCAGTTTCAGTTTCAATTGAATAAACAGTTATGTTCTCATGTCATGCACATTACAAGTGTTGTTATTGCTCTATAGTTACCCACACTTATATTCTGTCTATTCTGCTTTGTCTTGAACAAATATTATTTGAACTCTTTCTCTATCTTGATTTGGCAACAAAAACTAGAATGGTATAGACCATAAAGTGACCATGGTACATAGATATATGTTTGTTTGATGCTGTTATCCTGTCCACTTTACTACTGAACTCATTTACCAAAATGAGTTTCATATACAACATGGTAAACATGTGACGTGTCTGCTTTTTCCGCGGTTAGCTAGTGGCTGCAATAACCTACTTTTTAAAACTAGGCCACAATAACCATGGGCTAATATTTACTGTAGTGACGCTGGGCCTCCTACTGGCCGTAGAAACAATGGGCCATCTACGGGTCGTAGAAACAATGTGCCTTCTGCGGGCCGTATTATCAATGGGCCTTATACGGGTCGTATAATCGATTGGCCAAACATGGGCCAAACAGACCGCATTATGACCGTAAACGGGCTAGAGTTGGAACCGTCCATTCATGGGCCGACCATAACGGGCCATTGTTAGTAGGCCGTATTTGATGACGCTATGAAATCGGCCCAACGTATTAACGGACCACAAACTGGCCGACTGTAACCACGGGCTGAATTTGGCCCACAAGCAGAAAAAGACAGTAACGGGCAGTAAGTAAACGAATGCTGGAAATGAGCCAAGGAATAAATGGGCTGTGAGAAGGCCGAAAGATAACATGGGCTGGAAACGACCCAACGGAATAACGGGCCGTTAATGGGTATAAAGTGATACACTGTTCATTACGGGCCAGTTTCATCACGGGCCGTTAATGGGTGTAAAGTGATACACTATTCATTACGGCCCAGTTTCACCACGGGCCGTTAGTAGGCCAAGAGTTACATAGGGCATCATATGGGCCGAAAGACGTCATGGGTCATACATGGGCCAGAAGTGAAAACGGGCTGAAATCATATTGGATGGCCCAGATGACGCTACTGGGCCTAATTCGGATAGGGTGTAACGGGCCTTGGGTTAGCGGGTTGTAAATGGGCTATATTCGAATAGGCCGTTAACAGGCTTTCCATGGGCCGGCCCGCCAGCTTTTGACCAAGTCAAACGGGCCGGCCTTTTCACAGGAATCGGCCACTGTTGGGTCGTGCCACGTGTCGACGTATCATAGGCACCTTCCGTCCAATGAGTGGTTGACATCTGTCCCAACGATGAGCTGACACATGTTTCCTCCAGCCAATGATGATTTTACAGGTGGAAAATCCCCATTGGTCGGGGTTGTTAACGGGTTATCGGATCCAAAACCAGACCCGATAGCTTAACGGTGTTCCGTTACGGTGGATGTCACGTGTCGGTCACCCTTGACGAAAGCAC
>NC_057800.1:11279998-11282225 GCF_018294505.1 Triticum aestivum
GACCTTAGAGAGCGCAAAAGGCCCTCCTGTTGGCTATCCAAGCCCTGGACGCCCGCGCCGACACGACCGGGATCTCCCCGGATGAATGGATGCTACGATATGACCTTGAAGACCAGCTCTCCACCATCTACACGGATGAAGAGGCATACGGGCGTCTGCGTGGTACCCAACAGTGGGTGCTTCGGGGTGATGCCAACACCGCCTATTTCCAGGCGGTGGCGAACGGCCGGCAACGGCGCAACTCCATCCACTGCCTGTGGGATGGCAAAATGCCTCTCGTTCGCCCCTCTTCCATCCATACCCATGTTGATGGCTTCTATAAAGCCCTATTTACCCCCACCCCTCGGGGTGGGGCTAGTCTTGCCCCCGACATTTGGTCGGGTGATCAATTGGTCTCTGACGAGGCCAACACGGCATTAGTGGCCCCCTTCGCCGAAGATGAAGTCCTCGCGGCCATTAAAGGGATGAACCCCTCTTCGGCCCCGGGCCCGGATGGCCTGTCAGTAACGTTCTTCAAAATGTTCTGGCCGACTATCAAGACGGAGGTCATGGCCTTGTTTGAGGAATTGTATTTGGGATCCATGGATCTTGGGCGTCTCAACTATGGAATCGTGACCCTCATTCCGAAGGTCCCGGGCGCTTCCGACATCCGCCAGTTCCGGCCTATCACAGTGATTAATGTGATATTCCGGATCCTAGCCAAAGGGTACGCCAATAGGGTGACCCTGCTCGCTGACGCAATTACCCATCCGAACCAATCCGCCTTCATTCAAGGCAGATTTATTCTGGATGGGGTGCTGGTATACCACGAAGTCCTTCACGAAGTCCAGATGAAACGCCATCGGGCTATCTTTCTGAAGTTGGACTTTCACAAAGTGTATGACATGGTCCACTGGCCATTCTTGCGGGAAGTGCTGCTTCGCAAAGGCTTTGATGACCGTTGGGTGACCCGTGTCATGCAGCTTGTCTCCTGTGGCCGGACCGTCGTGAACATCAATGGCGACATTGGGCCCTACTTCCACACACTTTGTGGGGTCCGTCAGGGTGACCCGTTCTCGCCATTCCTGTTCAACATGGTAGTGGACACCCTGGCATCCATCTTGGATAAGGCCAAGGATGCGGGCCATATCCACGGCATAGTCCCCCACCTAGTTGGAGGGGGAGGGGTCTCCCTCCTTCAATATGCAGATGACACGATTATAATGGTGGAGGGCTCCGTCCAGGATATTGCTAACCTGAAGTTCCTCCTCCTGTGCTTCTAACAGATGTCGGGCCTAACCATCAACTTCGATAAAGAGCGAAGTGATGGTGCTCGGGTACCCCCCGGCGGAAGCCCAGGCTATTGTTGACCGACTCAACTGTCGGTTGGGTTCTTTCCCCACGACTTACCTGGGGATCCCCATTAGCGACTCACGCCTCACCGTGGCGGATATTCGCCCCATGGTGACCCGTATGCAACACCGTGTTGAGCCTTGGAAAGGGCGCTAGCTGTCGAAGGCTGCTCGCATTATCCTTATCAACTCTTCGCTTGCTAGCCTCCGTTGGTTCCTCATGAGCTTCTATAGCCTCCATGAGACCCTCCATTAGGAGATCGCCAACTATCAATCCAGATTCTTCTGGGCTGGGGAGGGGGATAAGCAGAAGTACCATATGGTAAGCTGGCCCGATATCTGCAAACCCAAGGACCAGGGTTGTCTTGGGATCTTGTCCTCCCGTCGCATGAACATTGCCCTCCTGATCCGTTGGCTCTGGCGCATTGCCAATGGTGATGGAAGTCTTTGGCTCACCATCATCCAAAACAAGTACCTTCGAGGACAGCCCCTTGCATTCTGTCAGCGCTCGGGCGGCTTCCGGTTTTGGCAGGCCGTTGTCCAGCTTCTGCCTGTGCTTCGCATTGGCACATCCATCTCGGTTGGTACTGGGTCCTCGACCTTGTTCTGGTTTGATCAGTGGATTGGCGACACCCCCCTGGCAGCTCGCTTTCCAGGGCTCTTCGACATTGCAGTTGACCCTCGTGTCTCTGTCGAGACGGCCCTTATTGACCTAGGGCGCCTCGCTTTCCGCCGACCCTTTGGCCCAACTGAAGTTGCCGCTTGGGATGCCCTCCTTCAGGACATCGCCCTCCTCCCCATAGACGTCGCCGACACCCCGGACGCCATCTCTTGGCGCCTGGAACCCTCTGGCTGCTTCTCCACCAAATCCCTCTATGCGGCCATCGCCCACTCGA
>NC_057800.1:11282235-11289007 GCF_018294505.1 Triticum aestivum
GGGAGAACATTAATCCTAGACGTGGACAGCGCCTCTGTCCCCCTAAGCCAAGACAAACTCAAAGACTCCCTAAAGAAAATAAAACCCGAAAAAGAAGCACCCATGCCGTTGTAGGCCAGGACTGGACCAGAAGTCGACCTTGCCACTGTCCAGGTGTTGGTGCTACCGGCAGACCTCGTGTAGGGGGTCCCAAGCTTGCTGATCTGAGCTAGATGAAAACAGGGAAAGTAGGGACACGATGTTTTACCTAGGTTCGGGCCCTTTTTATGAGGGAAAACCCTAATGTCAGGTTCTTCGTGACCATAGCCGCGATGGCATCGTCATTCGCCTTCTCACTCATGATATGTCCTCTACGAGCTGGTGCTGCTCGAGGAGACACATGTTTTTACCGCAACTCCCCTTGCAACATCCAGCACACAGAGAATGGCGGCTTAGGCGGCACGAACTGCCCGACTAGTCCTCTACCATGGCGGCCTCGAAAAGCACCTGCGCCATGGTGAAGCCAGAAACTGGCGCGGACATGAGCTCATCGTTGTCCTCCGAGCTGACCTCCGACATGTTAGGAGGCAGTCCGACCTCTATGTGTCACCTAGGGGAACCTGTTGTAGAATATGTGTGGAAGGTGTCTTTTCCTTTGGATCATGGTTGGGATTTTGGGTCGGGCTCGCTGCAAAAATAATTGGAAATGCAGAGTATGAAATGGGCCATTGGAACTATCAAAATGCCTCTGCAAATAACAAGATGGGGCACCTGGTCTGGTTTCCACGGGTGGAAGAATGGTTGAGACTAGCTGCCAGATCATCAAGGACGGCGGAAACTATTTGGAGCGTAGGTCGCCAGATAGCCATCTTGTGCGTACGCCCTGGCTTCCCACTAGGTACATCGGCCCGGCGGAAGTGCTTTTGTGGTTCTCTTTCCTTGTTTCTTCTTTCGATTTTATCCTTCCTTTTTTTCCTTTCTCTTTTAATTTTGGTCATTTCTTTTTTAAAAAATCAAGTCACTAGACATTTTTGGGAACTCAATTTTTTTTCATTGAATACAAAGTTTGTCCATCAAATTCAAAAATTGTTCATCAATTTTTAAAAACTATTCATCATATTCAAAAATATTCATAGAATTCAAAAAGTACTCTTGAACTCAAAATTTGTTCATCAAATCCAAGAAATTCTCACTGAATTTAAATTTTGTTCATCAAATACAATAAATGTTCATCAAAATTCAACGTGGACATATACGAATTTCTGTTGGATGGCAAAAGTGGTCCGGATGTATACTGAAGGTTTGAGGATCCATTTTGAAGATGCCCTAATTAAGTGCGGTTCCTTTCATAGTTGCATTTGTTGTTGCCCAGGATTCATTCCTATATAGCGTAACTATACATATTGCGTGAAACCAAGCACGCGCACACACAGTCACCCACACTTACTGAATTGCGGTTTATTCAAAAGCTTGAAAAACCATTTCTCTGTCGGATGGTGAAAATCATGTGGGATCGGAAAATGATTACGCAATAAGCATGAAGTGCATTGGCTGACGATGTACATACACATAGATAAAACCATATACATACACCTTGGAAATCATCAGTGGGCCATATACATTCTTTGGCGTGGTGGCAACAAGAATGGGGGCCCAATACCTGGTCGGTCGGTTAGGGGCCCAAACCAACGCCAACTATGTACGATGGAGTGAAGCCAGAAATCCTGAAGCCAACCACTGCACTGCTGCTACCACTCCGCGTCGTCTTCCTCTGCCTCACTAAAATAGCTAGTTCTTGCCGCCGCCGCCGGCGAGATGAGCGCGGCCGAGGACGCCCGCCACCGTAGCACGCGCACGCGCCTCCATCCACATGCCAACGCGAGTGAGGCAGGCGAAGCAGTGGCCCGCCGCCGCAGCATGCGGCTCCATCCCCATCCCCAGATCCACGCCAGTCACGACGGCAACGGAGTGGCCCGCCGCCGCAGCCCGCGCCTACATCCCCAGGTCTACGCGAGTGACGAGGGTGAAGGAGTGGCTCGATGCCGCAGCGCGCTCCTCCGTCCACAGATCCACGCGGGTGAGGAGGCATCCGGCCGCAGTCGTCCTCGCCGCCGCGGCAGCTCGCCGGCGGCGCTGTCCTAGCCGCTCGAAAACGACCATCTCCTGTGGGAGATCCTCCTCCGCATCCCGCCGCAGCCCTCCTCCCTTCCCCGTGCCTCCGCCATCTGCAAGCGGTGGCGATGCGCAGTCACCGACCCCAGGTTCCACCGACGCTTCCGTCAACACCACCGGAAGCCGCCCCTCCTCGGTTTCTTCGAGGACGGCGTGGATGGTATCGTGTTCAAATCCGTCATGGACCCTCCCAACCGCATTCCTCCTCAGCGCTTCGACATGCGACTCCACGGCATTGACAGTGGCCGTGCCACGGGGGTCCAACTGCTCGGGTGCCGCCACGGTCGCCTCTTCATCTTGCCCTGGCAGCGGGCAGAGCTTATTGTAATTGCTCCCATCACCGGCAAGAAGCTCTGCCTGGCCGTTCCGTCCAAGTTCAAGGGGGACTGCTACCTTGATGGGGCGGTGCTCTGCGCCGCTGCTGACCATGGCCACGTGCATGGAAACTGCCACTCAAGCCCATTCAAGGTGGTCTTGCTGTCGACAAGCACCTACCATAGTGGTCCACAGCCCGCCTTTGCATGTGTTTACTCCTCGAAGACTGGCACTGGCATATGGAGCGATCTCATCTCAACGCCGACTCCATATCAGCTTCATGGCGCTTATATTCATGGGTCACTTATTGGTAACTCACTTTACTGGATGTGCGGGCAAGGAAGGTACATATTTGAGTTTGGTTTGGATGGTCAGAGCCTAGCTTTGATCACAGCGGCTCCCAGAATAAATGATGGCCGCCACAACTATGACCAACGTGAGATCATCCAGATGGTGGATGGTGTTGTTGGTCTTGCCATATTGTCTCCCTGTTACCGTAGCATTCAAATGTGGCGGTGGAAGGTCAATTGTCATGGTGATACCAAATGGGTGCTGTGCAAGTCCATTGAAATGAATAGCATTAATGGGATGCCTCCTGGGGTTAAAGGAGAGATCCCAAAGTTGGTATTTAGACTGAGATATGCTGAGGATACTGGTGATATATTTATATATGCGGGCTGGAGTGTCTATATGGTTCAACTCAAGTCGATGAAATCTTGGAAACTTTGTGAAACCCTATATGTTACTCGTCATCATCCTTTCAAGAGTTTCTATATGCCAGGTGATTGTCTTCGTTATTCCTCATATTGTATGAGTAACCTAGTCTTGTTCTGTTTTGTATTTGAATGCTCAAATACCTTCGCTAGATAATGAACTTGTAGCCATATTGTTTCATTAATATATCCATAATTTGTGTTATCATTAAATATAGTTGTCTTCATCCTTGGGTGATAACAAATCAAATGAAATGAGTAATAATGTGATTTCAAATGTCAAATGGTTAACTCATTCAGCATGTTTCGAACCTCAGCTAGCTATATTCTTCTGCCTAGTAATTGTAATGTTGCTATTTTTCTGAACTCCGTAAAAGATCTTCTGTTGAAACTGTAACTTCTTGAATAATAATTTCCCTTGTCAGTTGTTCAAGACTGTCCTGCAAGTGACTAGTACTTGTAACACAGTCTTTTTCCACGTTTGTTATCTCTAGTCAAGCTTCTTAAATACCCAGATCACTTTTGTTGGTAATGTTTAGTTATGGCATCTTTTTATTTTATTTTCTTCTTCGCATGAGGGCTGAGTTATTATAGATCCTTTCCTGATTTCATGTTATAACCTAGATTCTTCATTATGAGGTAGCTATTTATACATTATGGTGCTTTAGAAAATATTCGTTGCAAAAAGTATGTAGTTTTCTTTATCTATTGCCAAAAGTGAGTTGTTTTCCCTACATTTTTTCGGTTCATCTATGTAATAGACTCACTGTTGTTTTCTCATACTTGTGCTTATAAATACAACCATTGCTCGTGGATGTGATGGAGCTGAAATGTTGCAAGAGACACAGGATGACTGTTGGGTTCGGTGTGCTAATGTACCAAAGCGATTCAACAGGTAAGGTCTTGTGAATATAGTTTGTGAGATATGAATTATTTGATTTTCTCTTTGAAAAATATCTGGCAGCCAATGTGAGTAACATGCACCCTCAAACTACTAACCAGTCGGCTATTGAGATTCACACATCTAATAACATAGAAAAACTAATACAATGGGGATGATGCCAAATAAATAATGACTTCTTTCAGCTGTTTCATGATCTATAAGCTGAAAGTAATATATTAGTAGCCATTTTATTATTTCAAACATCAGCCACATCATTCAACTCCACCACCCAACTAATTCGTGCGAAACTGGCTAAAGGATTTTTTTTGCTGTCATCAGTATTCATAAGAGATATAGCTCATCTTTTTTTAGAGGCGGTATCATATCTGGACAGAGAACCAGCTACACCCCTTCTAACCCAACCCCGGCAGATAGTAACCCAGTTTCAGTTTCAATTGAATAAACAGTTATGTTCTCATGTCATGCACATTACAAGTGTTGTTATTGCTCTATAGTTACCCACACTTATATTCTGTCTATTCTGCTTTGTCTTGAACAAATATTATTTGAACTCTTTCTCTATCTTGATTTGGCAACAAAAACTAGAATGGTATAGACCATAAAGTGACCATGGTACATAGATATATGTTTGTTTGATGCTGTTATCCTGTCCACTTTACTACTGAACTCATTTACCAAAATGAGTTTCATATACAACATGGTAAACATGTGACGTGTCTGCTTTTTCCGCGGTTAGCTAGTGGCTGCAATAACCTACTTTTTAAAACTAGGCCACAATAACCATGGGCTAATATTTACTGTAGTGACGCTGGGCCTCCTACTGGCCGTAGAAACAATGGGCCATCTACGGGTCGTAGAAACAATGTGCCTTCTGCGGGCCGTATTATCAATGGGCCTTATACGGGTCGTATAATCGATTGGCCAAACATGGGCCAAACAGACCGCATTATGACCGTAAACGGGCTAGAGTTGGAACCGTCCATTCATGGGCCGACCATAACGGGCCATTGTTAGTAGGCCGTATTTGATGACGCTATGAAATCGGCCCAACGTATTAACGGACCACAAACTGGCCGACTGTAACCACGGGCTGAATTTGGCCCACAAGCAGAAAAAGACAGTAACGGGCAGTAAGTAAACGAATGCTGGAAATGAGCCAAGGAATAAATGGGCTGTGAGAAGGCCGAAAGATAACATGGGCTGGAAACGACCCAACGGAATAACGGGCCGTTAATGGGTATAAAGTGATACACTGTTCATTACGGGCCAGTTTCATCACGGGCCGTTAATGGGTGTAAAGTGATACACTATTCATTACGGCCCAGTTTCACCACGGGCCGTTAGTAGGCCAAGAGTTACATAGGGCATCATATGGGCCGAAAGACGTCATGGGTCATACATGGGCCAGAAGTGAAAACGGGCTGAAATCATATTGGATGGCCCAGATGACGCTACTGGGCCTAATTCGGATAGGGTGTAACGGGCCTTGGGTTAGCGGGTTGTAAATGGGCTATATTCGAATAGGCCGTTAACAGGCTTTCCATGGGCCGGCCCGCCAGCTTTTGACCAAGTCAAACGGGCCGGCCTTTTCACAGGAATCGGCCACTGTTGGGTCGTGCCACGTGTCGACGTATCATAGGCACCTTCCGTCCAATGAGTGGTTGACATCTGTCCCAACGATGAGCTGACACATGTTTCCTCCAGCCAATGATGATTTTACAGGTGGAAAATCCCCATTGGTCGGGGTTGTTAACGGGTTATCGGATCCAAAACCAGACCCGATAGCTTAACGGTGTTCCGTTACGGTGGATGTCACGTGTCGGTCACCCTTGACGAAAGCACTTATGTGACGCGCGATTTATCGTCATGGAAGTGGACACTTCCGTGATGATAATTTTGGTAATGTCATGGAACACTTCTACGATAGCACAGGTATGACTATCTTGATTCTGTCATAAATTTGTCATGGATGTACATGCATGACAAAAAAAGCGACCTACTGTGACAAACACGTATCATCACGGAAGTGTATTTTTTTTATAGTGGTGGCACTCCTATGCCAAGCTCGCCCGCCAATTCATGAAGGGTTGGGGTGCTAACCTTGGCCGGGACCTTAGAGAGCGCAAAAGGCCCTCCTGTTGGCTATCCAAGCCCTGGACGCCCGCGCCGACACGACCGGGATCTCCCCGGATGAATGGATGCTACGATATGACCTTGAAGACCAGCTCTCCACCATCTACACGGATGAAGAGGCATACGGGCGTCTGCGTGGTACCCAACAGTGGGTGCTTCGGGGTGATGCCAACACCGCCTATTTCCAGGCGGTGGCGAACGGCCGGCAACGGCGCAACTCCATCCACTGCCTGTGGGATGGCAAAATGCCTCTCGTTCGCCCCTCTTCCATCCATACCCATGTTGATGGCTTCTATAAAGCCCTATTTACCCCCACCCCTCGGGGTGGGGCTAGTCTTGCCCCCGACATTTGGTCGGGTGATCAATTGGTCTCTGACGAGGCCAACACGGCATTAGTGGCCCCCTTCGCCGAAGATGAAGTCCTCGCGGCCATTAAAGGGATGAACCCCTCTTCGGCCCCGGGCCCGGATGGCCTGTCAGTAACGTTCTTCAAAATGTTCTGGCCGACTATCAAGACGGAGGTCATGGCCTTGTTTGAGGAATTGTATTTGGGATC
>NC_057800.1:13229054-13236180 GCF_018294505.1 Triticum aestivum
GGTGGAGGGGGCGGCCGACCACTCGGACGGCGACATGTGGCGGCGGCGGCGCGGGTCGAACAATGTCCGGCCCAGCGATTTTTGTCCGGCGGCGGCGGATGGAGTGGATCTAGGGTTTTTCGGGAGAGGGGAGCTGAGAATTTCGGAGGGGGGTGTATTTATAGGCATAGAGGGAGCTAGGAGAGTCCAAATGAGGTGCGATTTTTGGCCACGCGATCGTGATCGAACGCTCTAGATGATGGAGAAGGTTTTGGTGGGTTTTGGGCCAAAATGGAGGGGTGTTGGGCTGCAACACACACGAGGCCTTTTCGGTCCCTCGGTTAACCGTTGGAGTATCAAACGAAGTCCAAATGGTACGAAACTTGACAGGCGGTCTACCGGTTGTAAAACAAGGCCGCTTGGAAAGTCTCGGTCCAATCCGGAAATGTTTAATCCCCACACACGAGAAGAAGGTAGAAATGACCACCGGAGGAGAACGGAGCGCCGGAATGCAAAACGGACAACGGGGAAAATGCTCGGATGCATGAGACGAACACGTATGCAAATGCAATGCACATGATAACATGATATGAGATGCATGACAACGACAACAATACATGGAGACAAAAATCCGAACCCGAGAAAATAAAATAACTTAACGCCGGAAACGGCAAGAGTTGGATTACATATTAGGTAAATTACATCTGGGGTGTTACAACACTCCACCACTACGAAAGGATCTCGTCCCGAGATCTAGGACTGGAAGAACGCCGGGTACTCAGAACGGAGGTGATCCTCGCGTTCCTAGGTGGCTTCACGGTCGGAATGGTGTGACCACTTGACTTTGAGGAATTTGATTGACTTATTGCGAGTCTTGCGTTCAGTCTCTTCAAGAATAGCAATAAGAGAGATCTTCTTGGAGATCAATGTCTTCGAAGTTGACGGTGCGTTCAGGAGTCTTGAAGCACTTGCGGAGCTGAGAGACATGGAACACGTCGTGCACATTTGCAAAGTTTGAAGGAAGCTCGAGTTGATAGGCGAGATCGCCTCTCTTGCTGACGATCTTGAAAGGTCCCATGTATCTAGAGGCAAGCTTCCCTTTGATACCAAAGCGACGAGTACCTTTCATTGGAGAGACGCGGAGGTAAACATGATCTCCGATCTCGAAAGCCAAATCACGGTGCTTACTATCATAGTAGCTCTTCTAGCGCGATTGCGCTGCTTTGAGGTTATCTCGAATGACTTTACACATCTCCTACGCCTCTGTGATTAAGTCATTTTCCAGAAGTTGACGTTCGCCGGTTTCAGACCAGTTGAGAGGGGTACGGCACTTCCTGCCATACAGAATTTCAAATGGGGCCTTGCCTGAACTTGCTTGAAAACTGTTGTTGTAGGAGAATTCAGCATATGGAAGACAATCCTCCCACTTCATGCCGAAGGAGATCACACAAGCCCCGAGCATATCTTCAAGAATCTGATTGACACGCTCGACTTGACCGCTAGTTTGAGGATGGAAAGCTGTGCTGAAGCAGATGTTGGTGCACATGGCCTTCTGAAAAGAATCCCAAAACTTGGAGGTAAAGATGTTGCCACGGTCTGAAGAGATCACCTGAGGAATACCGTGCAGTGAGACAATCTGAGAGGTATAAAGCTCCGCCAATTGAGCTGCAGTGATTGACTCTTTGATAGGCAGAAAATGAGCCACTTTAGTGAGTTTGTCGATGACAACGAATATAGCATCATTGCCACGCTTGGACTTTGGAAAACCCAGTCACGAAGTCCATCTCAATGTGGTCAAACTTCCATTCTGGAATGGCAAGAGGTTGGAGGAGACCAGCTGGCCTTTGGTGTTCTGCCTTCACTCTTCTGCAGACATCACACTCATTCACGAGCTGAGCAATCTCGCGCTTCATTCGAGTCCACCAATAAGCCTGCTTGAGATCCTGATACATCTTCGTGCTCCCAGGATGGATGGAGAGGAGTGAATTGTGAGCCTCATTCATGATAACTTTACGAAGGTCACCTTTGGGCACAACAATACGATCCTCGAAGAAGAGAGTATCCTTGTCATCAAGGCGGTAGGACTTGTACTTGGGTTGACTCTTAGCAATCCCAATCTTCACCTTCTTCACCATAGCATCAAGAAGCTGAGCTTGGCGAATCTGGTCTTCCAAGGTAGGAGAGACTTGAAGGTTGGCGAGGAAACCTTGAGGAACAACTTGCAGATTAAGTTTGCGGAAAGCTTCGCAAAGCTCGGGTTGATAAGGCTTGAGAATCAGACTGTCGCAATAAGCCTTCCTTCTCAATGCGTCAGCAATCACATTGGCCTTGCCTGGAGTATACTCGATACTCGGATTATACTCTTGAATCATTTTGACCCATCGAGTCTGCCTGAGGTTGAGATTAGGCTGAGTGAAGATGTACTTGAGACTCTTGTGGTCAGTGAAGATGTCCACTTTTCTTCCCAATAAGAGATGTCTCCAAGTCAAAAGAGCATGCACAACTGCCGCCAACTCGAGGTCATAAGTGGGGTAGTTCTTCTCGTTGGGCTTCAACTGGCGAGAGGTATAAGCCACAACTTTCTTCTCTTGCATCAATACTGCACCAAGACCTTGGAGAGAGGCATCGCAGAAGACCTTGAACGGTTTGGATTCATCAGGAGGAGTCAGAACTGGAGCAGTGACCAATTTCTCTTTCAAAGTGTTGAAAGTGATGTCACATTCTGGAGACCAAACATACTTGACGTGCTTCTGGAGAAGATTTGAAAGAGGCTTCGCGATCTTTGAAAAGTTCTCAACGAACCTTCGACAGTAGCTTGCAAGACCGAGGAAGCTACGGAGTTGCTTCATGTTCTGAGGTGGTTCCCAATTCACAATTGCAGACACCTTCTCAGGATTCAGCGCAATGCCCTTGGCAGAGATGATATGCCCAAGATAAAGAACCTCATCGAGCCAAAATTCGCACTTTAAGAACTTGGCGTAGAACTGGTGTTCCCTGAGCTTATCGAGCACCAAACGCAAGTGCTTGGCATGATCTTCCTTATTCTTCGAAAAGACCAGAATGTCGTCGAGATAGACCAAAACGAAGTCATTGGTGTAGGCATTGAAAATGAAGTTTATCATGCGAGAGAAAGTCGGAGGAGCGTTGACGAGGCCAAAAGACATGACAGTGTATTCATATGAACCATAGCTTGTCCTGAAAGCCGTCTTGGGAATGTCTTGCTCACAGATTCGGATCTGGTGATAACCCATACGGAGATCAAGCTTGGAGAATACTTGGGCACCTTTGAGTTGTTCGAACAGCTCGTTGATGTTGGGAAGTGGGTACTTGTTCTTGATAGTCTTCTTGTTCAATGGACGGTAGTCAACACAAAGTCGGTCCGTTCCATTCTTCTTCTTCACGAAAAGAACTCCACAACCCCATGGAGAGGAACTAGGTCGGATGAGAACCATTCGCTCTTGAATATCGAGTTGCTTCTTTAGCTCCTTCAACTCTTCAGGTCCGAGCTTGTAAGGACACTTGCAAACCGGTTCCGTGCCAGGCTCAAGATCGATAACGAATTCAACTGGTCGGTGCGGAGGCATTCCTGGAAGCTCTTCTGGAAAGACGTCTTGATATTCGCAAACGACTGGAATTTGCAAGATGGCATCCAGTTCACCCTTCTCATTGAGAGAAAACAGCCAGATTGTATCATCGCGAGCGGCAAAGACAATAACATCCTCAGATGAATGAGTCAATTGAATCTGCCTGGTTGCATAATCAAGATGCGCCTTGTGCTTAGAAAGCCAATCCATTCCGAGAATAAGATCAATATCCGAGTCACCCAGAACAATAGGAGAAGCTAGAAATTTGTAGTCCCCCAAGGTGATAGTAATATCCGGGACGCAGAAATTAGCTGTCATTTGCTTGCCCGGTGACACGATTTGCAAGGAACTTTGCAGGTACTGATAATCGCACTCATACTTCAACGCAAAAGGTTTGAAAATGAAACAATGCGATGCACCAGTGTCAAAAAGAACTTTTGCAGGAACATCATTAACAGGAAGGTTACCCATGATGACATCTGACGAGTCCTCTGCCTGAGATGCATTCACCATATTGACCTTGGCGTACTTGGGGTTATGCTTGACCACAGCTGTACTTGCCGATCTCACAAGAGGAGGAGGAGGGAGACGCCTCTGGTTGAAGCACTTGTTGGCATAGTGACCCTTCTGTTGGCACTTGTTGCACGTGACCTCTGAAAGCGGACGGTGATACGGAGCACTCGATCTTGGAGCTTGAGACGAAGTCTTGTTCTGAAAGCCAGGGTTGGTGGATGGGAAGATCCACTGCCACCTTTGCTCTTCTGATACGGCTGATGGAACGGAGGACGAGGAAGCCAATACTTCTGCTGCTTGGCCACTTGAGTAGAGGAAGAAGGAGTAGCATCTCCGACTCGCTTCTTGGAAGCATCACACCTCAGTTGAGCAGCCTCTTGCTTCAATGCCATGTTGTAGAACTCATCGTACCTCGAGGGCTCAAATAGAACAAGAGCTAGCTGGATTTCTTCTCTGAGACCACCCCTGAACTGGTATATCATGCTCTTCTCGTCAGGGACGTCCTGCTTAGCAAAGCGGGTGAGCTTCTGGAATAACTTGTTGTAGTCATAGACAGACAAAGAGCCTTGCTTCAGGTTGCGGAATTCCTCACGCTTGCTTTCAACCACGCTCTGAGGAATATGATGAGCTTTGAAGTCTTGACGGAATTCATCCCAGGTAATCACACGGCCTCCTCTGGAATCCTTGTACTGCTGGAACCATTCTGTAGCTTGGTCTTTGAGTTGGAAGGAAGCGAACTTGACAAAGTCCTCAGGCCTGACGTTACTGCACTCGAAATGCTTGCATAAGTCCACGAGCCAATCGTCAGCATCAGTTGCCTCAACACAATTGCTGAAGGTCTTTGGCTGGTTTGCAAGGAACTGGTTGAGTGTAGCAAAGTGATTTTGATTGTTGCCTTGGTTGCCTTGGTTCGCTTGATTGCGCTCTTGAAGAATTTGCATGATCAACTGCGTGTTTGCATTGGTTGCGGCCATCACAGCTTGCCATGCCTCCGGAGGAGGAGGAGGTGGTGGCGGATCCTGATTCTGATTCTGATTGCTGCTCTTAGCGGGAGCCATCCTGAAGAGGGTGACATCCGTTAGCACATTGACAGATAAAATTGAAGCTGAATCAAACGGGTAGAATTTGCAACATAGTCTTCACATCCGAACATAAGAACGAATGCATTCCACTTGAAATGGTCACATATCCATAAATTGAGAAGCCACTTAGAATTTAGGTAGAGGAATAAATCAACAAGGTACAGATCAAGAACGAATACTCGGTAAGAAATCCCAATCTCAAACCAAATATCCGTGGAAGAAGAGCTAGAGCTACAAGAATTCCCACCTATGAAACTCCCGAACCTTTCTGGTTATGCAATCAGGTGTTGGGGATACAAGGGAAGCATAATATCTCACCCAAATCTAGCAAATCCTACATCCAGCTGCATCCATCCTTCAACACATAACCGAGAAAAAACTTCAGAAACCATCTACCTCAACCTTCAAAAATCATCCGTTATACAAGTTATGGCAATACTCCCAAACTCCCGCCCAGTACTGGGTGGCGTCGAGGTTATCTCACCAACAACTACATAAAAGAGATTTTCAATGTCGGCGTACTAAACTCAGGTATTCCAGACCTGCAACGATAAAATTGTGACGACAACACCTCGGAGCTCAACTCCCCGGGACACTGCCACAACCCCTAAATGACAGGAGTCACCAAGAACAATGTTCTTGTCACAAAACCATCGGAACAATTCCAAGATACCCGCGTGATCCTAAATTTTTTTTTGTGAAATTTGAGAAGAGAAGAGTCAAAACTCTACGTCAGGATGCTTTACCAGAGCGACGAGGAGACTGGGGAGTAAAAAGAATTCCTAAACTCTCCGATATATAATTCCTAAATGACTCAAAACATTTTTTTTTCTAGACTCAACAACGGCTGCTAAAGACGATCAAGCAGTGGGGGCTCCTAAGGTCGGGGAAGGCTCTGATTACCAACTTGTAACGCCCTCGATGCGGCTATATCTCCTACGTGTCGAAGCACGACTTAGAGGCATAACCGCATTGAAAGCAATGTCGCAAGTAAGGCAATCTTCACAACATCCCATGTAATATAAATAATAAAAGGGGAAGGTACATAGTTGGCTTACAACTCGCCATGTCAAACAAAGTACATAAATAGCATTACATCATCCAATCACTCATGGCCCGACTATGGTGCCAAAATAAAAGACCAACCCAACATGCGACACGGTCCCGATCGCCCCAACTGGGCACCACTACTGATCATCAGGGAAAGACACATAGTAACGGCGTGAGTCCTCGTCGAACTCCCACTTGAGCTCAAGCGCGTCATCTGGAACGGAGTCATATGGCCCTGCATCTGGTTTGGAAGTAATCTGTGAGCCACAGGGACTCAGCAATCTCGCACCCTCGCGATCAAGACTACTTAAGCTTATAGGTAAGGCAAGGTAATATGTGGAGCTGCAGCAAGCGACTAGCATATATGGTGGCTAACCTGTACGCAAAAGAAAGCGAGAAGAGAAGGCAAAGCGCGAACGAATAACTAGAGAACAACCTGCGGCAAGCATTACTCCAACACTGTGTTCACTTCCCGGACTCCGCCGAGAAGATACCATCACGGTAACTCACACAGTTGATTCATTTTAATTAAGTTAAGGTTCAAGTTATCTACAACCGGACATTAACAAATTCCCATTTGCCCATAACCGCGGGCACGACTTTCGAAAGTTCAAATCCTGGAGGGGAGTCCCAACTTAGCCCATGACAAGCTCTCACGGTCAATGAAGGATATACCTTCTCCCGAGACATTCCGATCAGACTCGGTATCCCGGTTCTACAAGACACTTCGACAAGTTAAACAAATCCAGCAACACCGCCCGAATGTGCCGACAAATCCCGATAGGAGCTGCACATATCTCGTTCTTAGGGCACACTCAGATGAGCTCTCCATACAACTAAAACCAAACCCCGAGTTTCCCCGAGGGGGCGCTGCACAGGACTCTAATTTGGACCAACACTCAGAGGAGCACTGGCCCG
>NC_057800.1:13236379-13238723 GCF_018294505.1 Triticum aestivum
GGGGGGGGGTTAAATAAGATGACCCTCGGGCTCCGGAAACCCAAGGGAAAAAGAGGCTAGGTGGAAAATGGTAAAACCAAGGTTGGGCATTGCTGGAAGAGCTTTATTCAAGGCGAACTATCAAGGGGTTCCCGTTATCACCCAACCGCGTAAGGAACGCAAAATCCGGGAACATAACACCGATATGACGGAAACTAGGGCGGAAAGAGTGAAACAAAACACTAGGCGAGAGGCCGAGCCTTCCACCCTTTACCAAGTATATAGATGCATTAAGATAACAAGATAATATAATGATATCCCAACCAGAAAATAATGTTCCAACAAGGAACGGTCTCCAATCTTCACCTGCAACTAGCAACGCTATAAGAGGGGCTGAGCAAAGCGGTAACATAGCCAATCAACGGTTTGCTAGGACATGGTGGGTTAGAGGTTTGACATGGCAATTTAGGAGGCATGATAAGCAAGTGGTAGGCATCGTAGCATAGGCATAGCAAAAGAGCGAGCATCTAGCAAAGCAAAGATAGAAGTGATTTCGAGGGTATGATCACCTTGCCTGCAAAGTTGTCAGAGTTGACTGGATCCTCGAAAGCAAACTCAACAGGCTCCTTGTTAGCGAACTCGTCTCCCGGCTCTACCCAAACAAGAGAAACAAGCAAAAAGGACACAATCAACCACGTGCAAAGCTCAAACAACATGATGCAAACATGGTATGCTATGCGGGATGTGATATGTGATGCATATGCAAGATTTGACAAGAGATGAATGAACCTGGCCTCAACTTGGGAAACCAAGTGTGCCACTGGAAAGGTGAGGTGATTTCGCTTGAAAAACGATATAAGGAACGCCGGAATCGGAGACACGGTTTGAAAATGGCAAGCAAAACAAATATGACACCGGTCTGCGATAAACAGCAAGTAACCATCTAAATGCAACAAGACAAACATGCTACAACACTCAAACATGGCAATAAAATACATGGCAGAGATCCATTCATAATGCTTAACAAAAGATGAACACTGAGCTACGGCCAATTCATTTATTAACAGGTTCAGACAAGCATGGCAAAAGTGCAATTGGTAAACAGATCTCAGATTTAGTGAAATTAACACTTGTCTGGAATTTCAGATCAGGTAGCACACTTTGGAGCATGAAAACTATATGCTACAGGGCCTGAACATGGCAAAGTAAAGCATGCCATGGAGCTACTCAAAGAGCTTAACAAAAGTCGCTTAGTGATCTTGAGTCAAAAGGGATCAGAAAATACAATTGCAAGCATGTGAACATGGCAAAAACATAATCAGATCACAGACTTAGTGAAAAACTGGAGCATGCAAATCAGATATCAAGTAGGCATGTTTACGAGCTCGATGCACTCACTACAGAGCAAGGCATGACAATCTAAGCATACACCCATCAAGAATACACATTATACAAGCTAGACATGGCAAGAACAACAACATAGCATGCACGGATTAACTACAACATCCTCGGCAAAATCGCTAACAAGTAGACAATCTACCCAGATTCACGAAATAGCAAAAATAGAGCTCGATTGACTCAAGCTAGGGTGCTCCATAATTGCAAACAAAGGCATGGATGGATAGAGCACTACAAGATTAACAAAACATCCTTACTGATCATCCTCAAAAGAGGCACGGATCACTAGGAAACAACATGAACATATGGCATATTGATAAAAACAGATCAAGGACTTACTGGAATTGCTAAGTCCCTGAAATCAGCATTAACGAATGCACCACTTTGCAAGCTTGTGCTAGTCACCACACACATCACAAAAATACATGGATGGCACCTCTGGATAGATGACAAAGCATATGACAAAACACATGTAGAGCTCATGGGCATATCATGCACACAATAATCATGGTAAAAATGACAAATAGCTATTTGGAGTAGCAGATCTGGCAATTATCTCAAATAGCACTCTTCCAACAGCATTTCGGGCATCAAGATGAACTCAATTGAAAATGATGCAATGAGATGAGGTGATGTGCTCCCTGAGATGAACATTTTGATATGCTATATGCCCAGAACGGATCTACGGATGCAAAGTTACGACACGATGAACATGGCAAAATAAATAGGGTTTTTCTGAGAAAAAGTCAACCCTAAACTCCAGATCTTAGATCTGAGGCGCGGAAACCGAGGACCGTCGGGGAAGCTCGCCGGAGTTACTGTAGACGACGGCGGCCGGAGAGGCGAGGTGGTGGCCGAGGAGGAGCGGTGGACGGCGCGGCATCGAGGAGGAAGACGCGGGGCGGCGCGGGCCGGACCGGTGAGCTCGGGTGGCGGCGAGCTTGCGCCGGCGAGGACTCCGGCGATG
>NC_057800.1:13239100-13252709 GCF_018294505.1 Triticum aestivum
AAGCGGGTGAAGGCGGCGGCGGGGCGAAGGCGCGGGCGGCGCCGCGGATCCGGGTCGCGGGGGCCGGCGACGGGCTCCCCGGGCCGCGCGGTGGAGGGGACGGCCGACCACTCGGACGGCGACACGTTGCGGCGGCAGCGCGGGTCGGACAATGTCCGGCCCGGCGATTTTTGTTCGACGGCGGCGGATGGAGTGGATCTAGGGTTTTTCGGGAGAGGGGAACCGAGAATTTCGGAGGCGGTGTATTTATAGGTATAGAGGGAGTTAGCAGAGTCCAAATGAGGTGCAGTTTTCGGCCACGTGATCGTGATCGAACGCTCTAGATGATGGAGAAGGTTTTGGTGGGTTTGGGCCAAAATGGAGGGGTGTTGGGCTGCAACACACACGAGGCCTTTTCGATCCCTCGGTTAACCGTTGGAGCATCAAATGAAGTCCAAATGGTATGAAACTTGACAGGCGGTCTACCGGTAGTAAAACAAGGCCGCTTGGCAAGTCTCGGTCCTATCCGGAAATGTTTAATTCCCACATACGAGAAGAAGGTAGAAATGACCACCGGAGGAGAACGGAGCGCCGGAATGCAAAACGGACAACGGGGAAAATGCTCGGATGCATGAGACGAACATGTATGCAAATGCAATGCACATGATGACATGATATGAGCTGCATGACAACGACAACAACACACGGAGATAAAAACCTGAACCCAAGAAAATAAAATAACTTAATGCCGTAAACGGTAAGAGTTGGATTACATATTAGGTAAATTACATCTGGGGTGTTATAGTATACCTGTGGCTGAAATGGGAACCGGTGTATCCGTCCCACTATCCACCGTGCGGAAGGAGGCCCCACGCAGGTGAATGATTATTTCCATGGTCTTTTTTATCAATTATGTGCCTGAAACAATATGGTAAACACAGTTGTTTGAGTAAGGTAGTTTGGGTAATTTCATGCTGGTAATTAACTTGCTTTTTTTCCTTTGCAGGGCACCCAACAAACAATCTGTTGCTGCTAAGGATTCAGGGATTGAACCAGTGAAAAGGTATTCACATTCTTACTTTCGTTTATGTTCAGTAGTTCTTTTCTGATTTTCTATACTGTTCTCATGTGCATTGAAACTATATTTTTGTTTTACACATACCAGCAAGATGGTTATTTTGTTATTGTTGTGTGATAACTTATTTTGATGAACATTGATAACTCAACTTTGCCCCCCTGATAATTTAGAGTTACTAATCTTTATAGGTGTATGTGCTTGTAACATTTGGTTATTTTTTTCATTTAATGCACCTATGTAACAAGTTGCTGCTGCAAAGGGTTCACCAAGTGTATCAGGAAAAAGGTGTTCACATACCTTTCTAGTTTGCAGTTATTCAAAACTAATTGCTGGTTTTTTTGTTCATATCATTTGATAACTTTATATTTATAGTCTTTGATAACTCTGTAATTTTTTCCCTAGATGCTACTTATACATGAAGTATGTGACATCTTTTTTTTGTTTGAAACATGTGGTAACTTAGGTTTGACAACATGTGTAATCTCACTACTACCCTTGTGTACCCATTTTTTCAGTCGTTCAAAAGATAAAACTGCTGTGAAAAAGGTGAAATTCGCCAAGACCAGATCCTCTCCACGACTAAGGGCAACATTGTCGCAGACAACGTCATCGAAGGCAACAGAAGTTATCCATCTTGATGAATCACCCATGGTGACATCTCCGTCTGAAAAAGCAGCAGGATCTAGCAAGGGCGCATCTGATGCTGTTGCAGCGACATCGGCTGGTGTTTCTGATGATGTTGCTTTTCAGCTTGCTGCAGCGGCAACTGTTACTGCTGTTGTTGAAGATATCGCTAGCGTGGTTGTCGCTGTTGAATGTGAAAATGAAGTCGTCCCAAATATAGTGCATGATGGAGGTGAAGGTATTTCTGTTAGCCATTGCCTTTGTTTTTTTGTTTCTTGTATTTTATGATGTTTTATGTTGACGATGTGTTGAATCTTTTTCCGCTGTAGCCGTTCGTGACACTGAGAAAGTTGTGGGAGGTACCCCAATCAATATGCCTATTGATACGGCTACAGCTGGAGGTCAAGAGAATGATGCCCATAATCCTGTTGGCATAGGTTGGTAACTTAACTTTCTTATGTTGATAACTTGTCTGTTTAATCCTTGATAACTCAAGTTAATGTTCTGGCACTAACAAATACAATGTCCTCTACATGTTTTCCTGATGCATTTTTTTCTTATTTGTGTGTTACTTGTGGTGTTTGAAGTAGTAGCTGACCCTACATTCGAGTCGAGCACCCCTGGAGCTGGAGAATACGATGGTAATTTTACGCCACCAAGTTGCTCTATTGGGCTTGATGCCATCTTTGGTGCGAGTCCACAAGTGCCACCATCTACTGAAGCAACTCCAACGGCTCAAGCTGCACCAGCATTGGCTCAAGTACCACCTGCAGCACCACAAGCATCGGCGGCGGTGCCATCTGTTCAAGTACCATCTGCAGCACCAGAAGCACCTGCGGCGGCGCCATCTGCTCAAGTACCACCTGCAGCACCAAAAGCACCTGCGGCGGCGCCATCGGCTCAAGTACCATCTGCAACATCAGAAGCACCTCCGGCGGCGCCATCGGCTCAAGTACCACCTGCAGCACCAGCTACTGGCCCTGTCGCCGTTCTAGGGCTCACATCTCCTGTTGATGTTGGCTCGAAGGGCAAGGCAGTGGTGAAAGTTACCAAGGCGCAACCGGTTGCTTGGGCTCCGCCAGCCAACTCTGGTAAGTGAAGACCTTGTGTCTTCGCTTTTATGCAGCGAGAGTGATGGATTGACATATGTCAGCGTACATCGTATTGTTTGTGCCTTGGTGTGCTCTTTTTATTTATGTGTTTGGAACTTGCTATCATTCCATGTGTATGGATGAATGTAATACTACTTTCTATGCTTTTGTGTGATGTAATTGAATAGCTCTGCTTTCAGTACCCGGAATATATAATTCTGTTGTGCCCGCTACAACTTTTTGTGCGATGCTAGCATAGACGATAACCCCATCCTCTTTCCCCCTGGTAACTTTGTCAGTTCCGAAAGCCGATGTTATCCGTTACTGACTTTTAGTAGGCGCGTGATACATAAATCTCCTATCATTACCTATTTATTTTCCTTAATCGATTTTCATGCTTACAAAACAATACTGCACTTTTAGTAGCAGGTGTGTACTCTTATTCTGATAAGTCTATATGACACTATTTTGGTAACTCAAATGTTCAAATCCTGACAATTTACGAACCATTGACACCATAACTCCAGCCACATATGCATTCTTTACCAATTATGGGCTATACAATTCCTTTTGGTCTTATTTTTACATGTTATGATGATTTGTTGATATCACAGTTGTTCCTCGTTGTGCACCAGTGATATCTAATTTGTTCCTTAAAATGCCCATACATGTGTGCTGGTAATCCACATTGAAATTACCTGGTACCTTCTATATTGTGTTCCTGATAACTTTGTGTATCTTGTCTCAATTTTCAATACTTGTTTTTTTGCAACAATTTATCTTGTTTATCACTACTGTTCATGTCCTCATCGCTCTTTTTATATTTAAGTAACACCGGAAGCTGGTCGTGTGCAAGTGTATGATGTTGCGATTGACGATGATGAGGTTCTCATGTGGTGGGAAGAATTTGAGCATGACAATCCAGCATTAAAAGGGAAATCTAATGTTCAAATAGGTGATTTCTTTTTCTGCTCCATGAACATTGCAACCCTTGCACAAACCCCTTTCTTTGTTTTTCAACTATGGACCACCACTTGATAATCAAAACATGTGGCAGTTGATAAGCTTTGACCCATCACTTGATAATTCCTTGCCCCATCTGCTGATAACTCATGTTTTTCATTTGTTTTTTTTTTGACTTTTTGTTTTAGTCATGTGCTTGTTACATTATACAGCTTAG
This sequence comes from Triticum aestivum, assembly GCF_018294505.1. Classification (NCBI taxonomy): domain Eukaryota; kingdom Viridiplantae; phylum Streptophyta; class Magnoliopsida; order Poales; family Poaceae; genus Triticum; species Triticum aestivum. Next base: position 13,243,053 of record NC_057800.1, read on the forward strand.
TTATGTTTTTTCTGTTTTTACCAGACAACCCTCAAAGTCCAACATTTGTTACACCAGAGTTACCACCTCGCACAGAGCATTTAGTACGTAGTTCAACCCCTAAATCCTTTATTCGGAAAGTTAGGGTCACCCACCCGTCCAAATACCTGCTCCCGCCTTTTGCCACCCTCACACCGAGCGAGGAGGAAGAGTATGTTTACAATGAAGTTATCAAGCATATTACTGATTCCAACTCTAAGATTAAAGAGTATGTTTCCATCCTTTTTCTCATTTTTTAACATAAATCATTACTTGTGTGCCATTTTTTGAAATGTATTTTTTTTAAATCTTTTTTTGTTTTTTGTAGTGTTAGGGTTATCGACATTGATGGTAGGTGGGTCACCCTCGGTGAGCTTGCCGATTGTGTGAAGGGAGTTGGGCAACTATCAACCAGCATTGCCGAGTTACATGTTCGCATTCTCCAGTATAAGGAAATGCCAAACAGGCTCATCTTCCCTTGGTTGCTATCTGTGTATCTGTCGATAGGAGACTTCAAATCCAAGTGTGTATTGAAGTATTTTCGACGGGACAAGTCTTACATTCTTAGTCACCAGGATCAGGTATGTTATGTTTGCTAGATCTGGTAACTTTACAGTAAGTGTCTTGGTAACTTCCTATTAATATCATGTAACTTACTGTTATCTGGGGATATTGTTTTGTTCTTCATGTCATGATAACCTCTTTCATGCACACTGGCAACTTTGACCTTTCTGCCCTGATAATTTCTTTTTCTAGTTGCCTCCCATGTGAATTTCATGACCATTTGTTATCTTGGTAATTTTTTTCTTTTCCAACTCCTTCTATGCTTACTGCCTTTTAATTTTTTGCAACTGCTATTCCCTGCTTTGCAAAAGTTGGGCTCGGTCCAGATGACGAGCATTGGTATGTGTTGTCACTAAATCTTAGGGCGAAGCAGTTTGAAGTTCTAGATTCATTGCGTGAACAAGATAGTCCTTCTCTTCTCGAGCATGCGACAAGATACATGAACGCTATAAAGAAGGCTTGGTCGATAAATTACAAGGACTCGCATAAGCAGATTCAAGACTATGAACTTGTGTACATTGATGTGTTCAAACAGGATAATGGGTTAGTTGTGGATTATTCACTCTCTTTTTAACACCCCACTATATGTTTCTCATCCCTGTTTATTGACCTGGTCGCGAAACTCCAATTAAACTGATTTTGTGTTGTTTTTTTCATCACAAATGTTTCAGCATTGATTGCGGATTTTTTGCCTGCACGTACCTTGAGGTGTGGGATGGCAAAAATGTTCCAGCCTTAACTCAGGAACAAATTCCAGCTCTCCGGAAAATTATGACATTCAGGTGGTTAGATCATTATCAAAACAAATGCAAACAGTGGCGTTATCATCTGTTCGGCAGCGGGTGATGAGGTGATATTTTTTTACTACTATGTGATAACTTCTACCAAAATGTGTTGATAACTTTTTTATATGAATCTGTCATCGACAATGCCATGGAGCAAAGGGTGATGAGGTGATATTTTTTTACTACTGTGTGATAACTTCTACCAAAGTGTGTTGATAACTTTTTTATATGAATCTGTCATCGACAATGCCATGGAGCAAAGTGTTGACATGCTGTTTTACTATAGTATACACAGTCAGAAGTCACTGACTATATGATAAATTCACTACTGTGATTATATTTTGTTAATAAGCAATTTTTAGAAGTGCAAGCAGGCCTAATTTTTTGTTCATAAGTAATACAATGCAGTGCTGGTAGCCTTCAAAAAAAGTAGATATAAAAATATTGGATTTACAAATCCATGTCAATTTCATCATACATTGCTAGTAACTGGCATAATAGGGTACTGATAGCTTGCTTAAATTATAGATATACACTTTTTGCATTACAGAGCAATTATAAATCCATGATACAATGCTGATAACTAGAATGTTATTGGGGCTTGTAGCTTGCACATTATGGTCCATGAAAAAATTGTAGCCACCATCTTTCCTTTTAATAGCATCTTCTTCATTTTTATCTTGCTAGGGGAGATTTGCATGTGCGTTTGTCATGTTCCAGACTCCTGCACACACCACGTTTCCTTTTTGGCTTGGGTTTTGCAATCTCAAAACCTGATTGCTTTCTTTTTGACTTTGGCCGCCCCTTTGTTGTAGTCTTGGGAGGGTCTAGTATCAACTTTGTGTTTGAGGACGGAGCTGCATCAGGATGTGGGGGCTGGATGACAAAAGCATGATTGTTTTTGCTAGCATGTATCATCACACGCACACTTTCTTGCTGTGTGGCAGGGTTACCCTCTCGCTGCACATTAGTAGCACTTTCTTATTGTGTGGCGGTGTTCTCTTGTCGCTGCACATTAGTGGCACTTGTTTGCTGTGTGGCTGGTTTCTCTGGATGTCTTGCATGGGGGGCGTTTTGGTGCTGTGTGACGGGGTTATCTTCATTCATCCGCCCCACAGGTATCGAGCAGGGATCTGGCTGTCCTTGAAACGATCCTTTTGCTTCTTCCTTTTCCTTTCTTGCTTTTTTAAGTTGATTGTTCTTCAGGGTTTCAAGATCCTCCTTGAAATTATACAGGTGTTATCTTGCCAATCTGGTCCCGTCATCTGTTAGGCAAGCGTCTTTGGCTGATGCCTTAAATTCTTTAAGAATTGACGTGTATCGCATGACGCTTTTCCCCTCCTCTGGCATCGACTTCTTAACTGTTGGCTGTTCGAAATCAGGTTGAATAAGATCCTCCTCTGGATCCCAGGTCCACCTCTTTAGGATGTACTTTTCAGGTATCTCGTATACCCCAATTTGGTCCATAACTCGTAGTACGTGTGCGCACAGTAGACCGTCACGATCAAACTTGCAGCAACTACATGAGTATGTCTCTTCAACCATGTTTGCTTGCACATGGTAGTCCCTGTCTCCATATTTTGGTATTATCCCCCGCACTGAGCTGACCTTGAAAGTACCATCATCCAATGCGTCGCATCTGTATGATGATTTCACCTTCATCTCTACCTGGAACTTGCAAAACAAGTTATGTGTGTACAGTCCCCGCACCTGCATCTCTAGCGGGTTCATCGAGTACATTTCGGTTTCTTTGTACACTGTTTCCAACTGCTCTTTTGACACGCTAGCCATCACCTTATCCTGTATCGCAGTGTACTATTGCGCGAATTCGACCAATGAGTTGTTTGGGTTGACATACTTCTTGAGCACAGAGTTAAAACCCTCGCTTCTTGCCGTGGTCTGCAAGAATGGGAAAAAATCGTGCATATAGTATACCGGGACCCAACACTTCCTGTTCTCCCACAACCATTGGAAATGCTCGTTGTCGGTCTGGCCATACACTTCCATCATCACCCACGACTTGTGGTCAAACTCCTCAACTGCATTCATAACATAAACATGGTAACATCAAGTATTTGAAGGATGGTAACATTGGTTCAAACATATTTGGTAACTAGGGAACACCACTGTTGTTGATAATTCTGTCACACACACCTGGTTACTTTAGTTCAAGCATCATGGTAAGTACTTTGCACACAGGATAAGTTTTTTTCCAAAGCGGTTACCACTCTCTGTGTGTAGTAGAAGCATCATTTTTAACTAGCAACAAAAAGATACTCATATCAATCAGCACTAGCTGGTGATTGAAAAGTTTTTGTTGTAAGTAGTGGGGTGAACAACTGAAATGTGTACATCAAACATGAACATGATAGGGGTAGTACAGAAAGCAATTAATGTAGGTAATTTTGCTATAATCCTCTGGTAACTTGTCACCTTGTTAGATGGTAACTGTTGTTATCATGCATCTAAATCCATTTTTCTATGTGCCCATTTTTCTGTGTTTTAAGTTAGTGAGGGGTGGGAAGTAAAATACCAGCCAGGTTGTTGTCAACATAATCCTTGAATGCATTGTTTAGTGGCTCATTGTCAGCCATCAGCTTCCCAAGCTTCTCTTGTGCTTTTTTCATTATATGCCAGCGGCAATTCCTGTGTACTATCCCGATGAACACCTCATCAATAGCACTCCTCACTGCAAAATCTTGATCTGTTATTATGTTCTTTGGCGCAATTCCACCCATTGCATGCAAGAATTCATTAAACAGCCACACAAAGTTACCAGATAGTTCGTTTCGAACAAACCCACAACCAAATTGGATTGACTGCCCATGGTTATTAATGCCAATGAAGGGCGCACATGGCATTTTGTACATGTTTGTCATGTATGTTGTGTCAAATGAGATGACATCATTGTATCTAGCATATGCCCTGCGCGACGCACCATCTATCCAGAATAAATTTTCCACTCTGTCCTCATCATCAAGCTTTATTCTTCAATAGAAATCTGGATCTTGTGCCTTCATATCTTGGAAGTACGAGATTGTGCTCCCCACATCAGCATTGCGGTACTCCATCCGGAATTTAGCTTGCTAGTTTGCGATGTCCTTTGTTGTATATGGTACATCTTTAGGATTCCCGTAGAACCATTGCATTAGTTGCATATGTCTTGCTGTCTCTATGTTGCATCCGTGCAATATCTTCAAGAAGTCCTGCTCATCTTTTGGAATGTTCCTATGTGTTGATAGGAACTTTGTCAAGGACGGCTTTCTTATTAGAGGGTGGTTGTGGTCGTCGTTGAAGCGTTTGACTCTCCACCACGCATCCGTGTGGGTGATGTAAAGGTGGGCCGGACATCCCGACCTCATAACCTTCCCTCTTTTCCTCTTCTTCACGATGCCTTTTGGGTCCTGCACATCCTCTGTCTCCTCCTTGTTTGTTTTTGGCTTGCCGTATTTCCCACAAACCAAGAGGACTCTGCTTACAGTATTGTCTTTAATTGTTTTTCTGTATTCCAGTCTCATTCCAAACCCATGTCTCAGTGCATATTGCCTGTAGTGTTCATAAGCTTCCTCAAAAGTATCAAACTTCATCGTTTCATCAGGAGGTTTCGGTGTGGAGTATGCCTCGGTATTTTTGTCTCCCTGTTCAGCATTCTCTCCTCCTATTTCTGGACTCGCCGGCTCGCTGACTGAATGATCAAAGAAGCTTTCTCTCCCCCCTATGCTGCTAGTAGTCGGTTCTTTGCTTGTCTCTCGAACCACCGGGTTGCTTCTAGATGTAGCATCTGTAATGTGATTGAAAGTTGTTAATTTGTGTTATATTTTCTGCACGCCAAAACTAGTGGTATCTTGTACTCCAGTTGCTTGGTAAAGTTTGCATGCATTAAGATGTTTTTTGTATCTGTAAAGTGAAAGCATGTAATTCCAATTGTAATACAGATTGCATGATAATTCGTATGCAGTAAGTGTGGTAATTGTACCTAAATTCATGGTAACCTGTGCGCATGAAGCTACGTGATTGATGAACTGTTTCATGGTGAATGTGATAGTTGTAAATAACATAGGGTGGTAGTTGCAATTCAAGTACGATGGTAACAAGTTTGTGTATAAAAATGTGGTGGCATGGTAAATGTTTTACCTTCATCTGTTTTGGCAGAACCAAAGCTTGCCGTGTGTGCATATTCACACTGTTGGTTTGTCCCCACACCACTCATAATGATATCCACATTATCCCCGTTGTCATGCAGCCATTTTCTTGTGTTGCAGCACCTGCTAGCACATATGATTGCATCCATTAATTTTCCACACTTACAAGCAATTTTGATTATTTTTTCACAACAACTATATTTTTTTTCCTTTTACTGCACTCATTACTTCTTTTTTATAACAGGTATCGTTTTGGCAGTAACCAGCATATGGGAGTATGACAGCAATAGTTTCTATCAACCTCATTTCATGAACATCATTTCTTATCAAAAAAGTTTGGTGGCAACAATGTAAATCAACACATGGTATTCTTGTAGTGATTTTAGCACCTTTGGTTCTGAGTTTTCCTGGTAATTTGTAATGAATTAGCATGATAACTTGTTCTGACATGGGTTTGTTCAATATAAAAAGGAAGAAAGGGATCTTTTTTATGTTGAATAAATCTTAAAGGATGCTGATTACTCAATGCACACATTCTGGTAATCTATATTCATTCGAGATGGTATGTCAGTTTTAATGAGAAAATTCATATATGTATTTCTAACATGCTCCAAAAAAGATAGCTTGACAGATTGATGATGATAACCTATATGTGTTTATGTTGGTAACTTAATGATGAGGTAAATCAATGATGTAATCTGTAGGTAGGAACATGGACCAATTTTACCAACTTTTTGGTTGTAAAAGAGGAAAATTTAGTCAATCTCTTTTGTTGGTAACCTGACTGAATTTGAGTGGTAACTCAATTTACAACCAAGGAATTTGATTTTATTGGTATGAAATGCAAATGCAGCAGGTGTATAGAGGTTGAATCACTTACCTCCTTTCTTTTTTGCCTGATTATGACGAAATAGAGACGAACTGATGTAACCCCTGTGATGTTGTTGTGGTAAATCGGGGTCCTCCCTCAAATCCTTGTGTTTTGGCGATGTTTTTCGCGATTTCCTTTTTTTGGTGGATCAGATCTGGGGCGGAGGTCGCCGGCGATGGAGACGCGTCGGGGAGAGAGGAGAGAACTGATCGGGGCAGGTGGATGTTTCTTGCGATGGAGGTAAGAAACTAGGTTTTGGGGTGGTAAGTCACGTGCAGGAGGGGGGCAGGTGGGCCAAAGGGGCTGTGCTAACAGTCTTGGGCCTCAATGCGTTGCGCGCGGTGGGCCTCGTGAAAGAAGACTGGGTCATGGGTGGCGCTGACGAAGTGGGTCACGCGCGGGGAGGGACGCAGGTTTTCGATCATGCGGATTTGTCGCTAACCACCAGTCTCTCTCTCTATATATATATATGATAGTCTCACTCAACACATGTATCTATGATACTCCCTTCAGTGTCAAAAAACGTCTTATCTTTTGATACGGAGAGAGTGGTTCATAGGTATTTCAAACAATTCAATTCTGGTGCCGGGGTTGATATTCCAAACGTGGGAGGAAGATTTACCGCTGCTTGTTGGCTGGTTCGTGCGGCCAACGGTGACCCATGCACGCACGCCAAGAGAGAGCAAGCTAAAGTGTCGTCATGGCATCTATAATCAACAGTAAGTATTCATATTAGTAACCGGATCGATGCATGATGGTAATTAAGCAGGTGCTAGTTTGTGTGCAGTAATCTTCTTCATGCTGGCTCTCGGTACGACGAATCCGCACGCCGCAAACTTAATTAAAGTACGTAGGCCTACACACACGTGTCGTTTGAAATGGTCAAAGGCTAGTCGTTGTTGCTTCTACCGACGATCGACAACAGCTTTTCACCGTACATAAAACGTGGAATAGTAGCGATTTTCGAACCATTTTCACCCCGGTCGACCCACACGGTGACACAGAATCAAACTAGGATCGTGGCACTCAAGATTCGAGGCTCAAGCAAAGTGTCAAAAATGCTCTTATATTATGAGACGAAAGGAGTACGATGTTACCGGATAGTATAACCAAAGTGGTAATACCTTCCCTAAAAGCCTTATCCAGCGTTCGAGGACTTGACCTTAGAGGCTAGATCATGAGTTTTTACTCACGTTAGGAGGCACATATTCGTAGGTTTCGACCGGCAGCGGCCTCCTCCAGCGATGGCGAGGGAGAGGGAGTATAAGGGCTAGCGGTGGAGAACCCGCTCGATCGAGGACGTAACCGGCAGATGGTTAGTGCCGTAGGTGTTGCTAGCTCCAACAAGACTTGCTCATTCCTAGTTGCATGCTTGTGAAACTTGGAATCTCCCATCCCATCCATACGTGCAAGCTATCTGCCGCCGCCGCCATGCACGCATCCCGAATCTCCCGTGCTCCTCTCATCGAGTCGTTGTGATCTCGAGGTAGCCTTCGTTTTCTTCCTCAGAAGGAGAGGAGCTCGATCGAGTCGCTTTGCTTGCACCATTGGAAGACTCGCCTCCTTGCTTTGCTCCTCCCGTCGAGTCTTCTCCATCCAAACGAAACCCTACGCCGCCGTCCAAACCAAGCAACAAATATTCTCCTCCGGCCGCCCCCCTCGTCCATGGACCATTTGCCAAATCCTATATACACGAATCACTGTCACAACCCACAAATCAAGGAAGCTCACGACGCAAGAGATCGTTCGCTCGCTCGTTCGCCAAGAAACCAACCACGATCCCAGCAAAGCCAGCCAAGAAGAAGAAACCACCCTACGTGCGTACCTAGCTAATGGCGACGGAGGCCGCCAAGAAGGAGATGGTGTTCTTCGACGTGGAGACGGCGGCGGCGCCGTCGCCCTCCGACTCGTCCGGCCAGTGGTGGCTGTTGGAGTTCGGCGCCATCCTCGTCTGCCCGCGCCGCCTCGTCGAGCTCGCCAGCTACTCCACCCTCATCCGCCCGGGGGACCCCTCCGCCGTCTCCAGGCGCTTCTCGGGCGACCCCTCCCTCTCCGCCGCGTTCCGCGCCGCGCCGCCCTTCGCCGACGTGGCCGACGACATCTTCGCGCTCCTCGACGGCCGCGTCTGGGCGGGCCACAACATCCGCCGCTTCGACTGCCACCGCGTCCGCGAGGCCTTCGCGGCGGCCGGCCGCGCAGCGCCGGAGCCCGTGGCCGTCGTCGACTCCCTCAACGTGCTCGCCCAGGGGTTCGGCCGCCGCGCCGGGGACCTCAAGATGGCCACCCTGGCCGCCTACTTCGGGATCGGGAAGCAGACGCACCGCAGCCTCGACGACGTGCGCATGAACCTCGAGGTGCTCAAGCACTGCGCCGCCGTGCTCATGCTCGAGTCCAACCTCCCCGCCGGCGTGCTCCCCGGCGCCGACGACGGCGCCGTCACCAGGCGCAGGGCCGCGACGTCTTCTACCACGACGGCGCCCGCGACTCCTCCTCGTCCTCCTCCTGCCGCCGCGGTTCTGAAGGTGAACGGGAGGTCGTCGTGCAAGAGGGACAGCACGGGGAAGGTGGTGGCGGCAGCGAGGGGAGCGGCGACGGCCACGACTAGCGGTGGTGCTCGGAGAGTGCGCCGGCCAATGACGACGCCGCCGTTCAGCATGGTCCTTAGGCACTCCAGGGCCATCGTGAGATGATCCGTCGACTAATTGCTTCCATACAAATTTGCATTCATTAATTTGTAGATGGAAATGGAAAGGTACAAATAACCATTCTAGCTAGCTAGCTAGGTAGCCGTGTTCATATTTACCCAATGTCTAATTAGATATATGTACGTTGTTAACCACCTTCTCGTTGTTGTAAAAACGCAACGCACATTTCATTCATTTGCAATTGTATAAATGGCCCGTAAGTCTCAGCTGGAGCATTGTAACCCATAGTTGTACCCACCTCTATTGTAAATCTGTACAAAATATAAGAAAATGCATTCATTTTATTGCAAAGCTGTACAAAAAATAAGAAAGATAAGAAAATGTAAACATGGCAATTAGTATAGTCTAATTACACCAAGTAAAGAGGGGCAAATGACCAAATCTTCCGACTTTGTTTACGCTAACCCATTAGCGAAACGTCAATCGATTGACATCAGTTAATGGGTCATTCGATTTTGACATGGACGGAGAAATTCGCCGAAGGAAGTCCAGAGGGGAAGAAAGAGAAGGAAGGAGCTCGTTGGCAGGCTGCCCCACCATCTATCTTAGAGAAGAGGGTGGGGGTGGAAGAG
>NC_057800.1:13253051-13286690 GCF_018294505.1 Triticum aestivum
TGCATTTTGCCGGAGAAAAACTCAAATGTAAGGCGGGGCTAGAGGGATGGCCGGGGGCGGTAGTTAGACCGGCGGTGGGAGGCGGTTCCGAGGAGGGCGGGGTTGCGAGGCTGCGGGGGAGCGCCGCCAGCCGCTGGTGGTGATCGCAGGCGATTCGGCTGGCGGTAGAGAGGGAGAAAAGCTAGAGGAAGAAGAAAGGCCAGGTGTTGTTGGATGTGTATGGCGTTCAAAAATGATCGACTGACCCAAATTCAAAAACCAGGCCATTCCCATATACAAAATCAAAAGAAGAACACCAAACGCCCGAATATCTATCTCTGAGGCCCTATTTACTGCACAGTGCGCATCCGCACTCTGCAGTCCCCAAACCCAAACCCTCCACCGTTTCGCCTGCTAGCTCCCCTGATCTGCGCGGTGGCCATGGCGGCGGCGGCGGTTCACCCTAGGGGAGCCAAGAAGACGATATCTCCCGATGTCGACCGGATCAGCCTCCTACCCGACGAGATCCTCGGCGCCGTCATCTCCTTCCTCCCCACCGATGCCGCCGCGTGCACCGGCGCCCTCTCCCGCCGCTGGCGCCACCTCTGGGGCTCCTCGCCCCTCGACCTCGACGACCGCCACATCCCCGGCCCCAGGGACTGCCCCGACCGCGCCGGGGCCGTCTCCAAGATCCTCTCCGAGCACCAGGGCCCGGTGCGCCGCCTCCGCATCGAGAGCATCGGCGACCCCGACCTCGGCGCGTGGCTGCGGTCCCCGGCCCTCGACAAGCTCCAGGAGATCGACATCGATGCGCCCAGGTACTCCGATCCGCTGCCGCTGACCACGCTCCGCTTCGCGCCGGGCCTCCGCGTGGCCAGGTTCGTCGGCTGCTCGTTGCCCGGCGCGCTGGACGTCGTGGATGCGCCGGCGTTTAGTTTCCCGCGGCTGAATCAGCTCGCCCTGGTCTCCATTTACATGCGGGAGCGCGCCCTCCATGGCCTTTCACCATGCCGTACATCACGGTAATCTCGGCACCAAAGCTGGAGATCTTGGGCTCATTGGTAGACGACTTCTCTAGATTCAGGCTACCGTCCACAGTTTCTCAGGTACTAGCACCGTAGCAGTGTCTGCCCGCCTATCTCAAAGCTGACGTTCGTCGCAGCAGCATTACACTGATCTTTTTATGTTGTTTCTCTTATCAGGAAATGGTTGCTGACAACTTGAAAATGTCGATGCTCAGTGTGAAGGCTTTACATCTCACATCTTGTGGCCCTAATCTCAATTCAGTCGTTGTCTTCCTCAAATTCTTTCCATGCTTGCACAAGTTGTATATCACGGTGTTTTTCTTCTTTGGTGCCTTTTTTAGCATTATTAATTTCTTTTCCACGTGTTCATGTAGTGCCCTGCGAATACTTGTCGCACTTTGACATGTAAAAGTTTCTTAAATTCCGGCCTACTAGGTATTAACTTTGTAAATCGTTTTATACTCTTTTCAGACATCTCCGCAGTCGGCCATGGAAAATGCGTATCAGCTTGACCCACAAGATCCTATTGAATGCCTTGACCATCTCAGAGAAATAGTGTTGCAGTGCTACGTGGGCAAAGAAACAGATGTTAACTTTGCCAAGTTCTTTGTTCTGCATGCTAAAGCACTCGAGTTGATGAAATGTGGTGTCAATGATGTATGCACAGAGGAATGGAGAGCTGATCAGTACAGGCGTCTGCAGTTTGACTGTAGGGCTTCTCAGAATGCTCAGTTTGATTTTAGATCTGATTTTAGCCGTAGAATTGCTATATGTTTCCATGATAATCAGATCCTGTCCATGGCTGATCCCTTTGAAAGCTCTTGCATGCTTTGTAGAAAAGGTTGGTCAGTTTGATGCTCCCATGGTAGATTTTCCCATCTTTTCTTTTGTGCAAACATGACAATATTTCTTTTATATATGTAATGCCTCCCAACTTCTTATTATGCACTTCTCTTATTCATCCTTGTGTTGAGTTGACAAGTTCAAACTGCAAATGTCATGAACACAAACACGTTATTGGTTTCTGCATTGTTGGAATTGCCATTATTGTCAATTATGAACGTGAACAACAATTTTTTTTTAAATGGTGCGCTTGTGTTATTTATCGCCTTGGAGATGCTTGGCAAATGATTTGAGACGGAGCTCAAAAGCTGCACTTTGAAAATTGCACAACAGTTATGTGCTGGAGAAAATTCCTTATTTGACACTATCTTAAAATCTGCTTCCTTATTTGACACTGGAAAAGTTTTTCTTCTTTATTTGACACAAGTTCTAAATTTTATTCCCTATATGACATTTTCGTCCATTTTAAGCCTAAATGACACCTGAAAAGACTTTTTTGCCCCTCATGTGGTATGTGTGTGGGGGGCAATAGCGCACACACGCAGCATCAGTGCAAAAGCAGAAGCACACATGTATCAACACATACACATGCACCAACACACACGCACGCGCGCGTGCACACACACACACACGCAGCAACACCCACATACACACACACGCAGCAGCACACACGCAGGCAACACATAGGCACGCAACAACACACACGCGCACGTACACACGCAGTAGCAAACACACACGCAGCAGCACACATGCACACACACATGCAGCAGCAGCACACATGTGCGCTTGCACCCACACACGCAACAGCACACGCACGCGCGCACACATACCACATGAGGGGCAAAATCGTCTTTTCAGGTGTCATTTAGACTCAAAATGAACGGAAGTGTCGTATAGGGAATAAAATTTAGGACTAGTGTCAAATAGGGAAGAAAAACTTTCCAGTGTCAAATAAGGAACCAGATTTTAAGACAGTGTCAAATAAGGAATTTTCTCTATGTGCCGGGGCCCTCTTTGGCCCCGAGTCTTGGCTATAGATTGTTCTTTAGGCACTTGTTGTGGACAAGCAAGCGTTACAATATATGCCAGATCAAAATTTCAAACTAAACATCTCATACTTTCCTTTTATTTATTTGGGAACACTATTTTAATCATAATAATCAAATATGTCTTACACAGTACTCCCTCTGTTCCATTACATCCTACATTACTTTACAGAGGGGGTATATTATAACAAGACATCACATACAACTAGATAATGGTAAAGGACAGACAACACAATGAAGAGTCGGGGCATATAACTCAACGAATAAGCAGGGGGCATGATACCCTGATCATCTGATCTGCACATGGGCATATACAGTGGCACTAAGAGGAAATATCAGATGTAATTAGAGTCGGGGCATATAACTCAACGAATAAGCAGGGGGCATGATACCCTGATCATCTGATCTGCACATGGGCATATACAGTGGCACTAAGAGGAAATATCAGATGTAATTATCTATTTTGCCCTCCATATATTTAGTGTCGTCACACAAAATAGAATTTATGAGGAGACCAATGCAGCCGGCCTTCTGATTCTCTGGATAATTATCCTTTGACCTCTGCTAAATTGTAGGTGTGAGAGTTGCCCAGAAAAACTATGGGCTGATGCTGTAGGAAACTTTAGTCACACCTTTCTTGACTCGTATATTTGTGACCTGAAGTATAGCAGATAATAAGATCAACTTCCAAATTGTCACAAGGGCGGGAAAAATGAAACGATCAGCCAAAAAGTATCATAACTGAATGCATTTCTTGTTTATCTTCCTCTTATATCTTGGTGCAACTGTTGCTTTAGTTCAATATATCTGTTGTAAAGCCCAAAACTATTGCTTCCTCTAACCAAACACTTGTGGTATACAAGCTGATGTAGCATATTATTTTAGTATTTTACTACTCATTTCGGCCAATGCCACCTGTATGTGTGCATGGCCCGGATTTTATCAAAAAGTACCAGAGTTGGACTTCGTAGTTTGCTAACATGGTGCACACTATCATTGACAGTCATTCTGGCCTTGAGATCTCCCAAGAAAACCAACCCAACCTATTGACATGTTGCAGACGAGTTTTTGGGAACACAAGTAGAAGCATGTTGCTTTTACTCTCTACAATCACTAAACTTGCACGAAACAATGTAGACCACAGCTAAACAAAGTAATAGTCGATAGTACATGGACTAGCAGCATCAGTGCGCCGACTAAACTTTTCCAGACGTCCAGTTTTCATGAATATTGCCCAAAACTATCATCTTTGTGATCCTAATGATCAGCAGCAGGACTACATGTTCGAGTTTTGTTATAAAATCATTTCAACTTCGCAGATGTCACTCAACTCATCTAGTCTCTCTGCTGGGTAGATTTCATGAGTTGTGGTTAAGTTTCTGGAAATTTGCACAGGCCTCAGAATCTACCTTTAGGTTACCGATGTCTGCGATATCGGCTACATGAGTGCCTCCACAAGGACAGCCAGGATAGTCACCAAATTTCACAATGCGGGGAGTGCTACCCTGTAATAAAAACATTAGGCGGTCATGGAAGGGTTCGAGTTAGAGAAACACAAAAACTGCAAGGTGGCATTTTCTAATCAACTCTATCAATAAAGCAGGATTGATGTTTTTTAAACGGCATAGAAATTGGGACAAATATTGCACATTTTTTAGCTACTCCCGAAAATGGTTGTTTTCTTGATTTGTTTCATAATCAGTAGAATTATAACACTCTGCATATGTAATATGAAAAATTCACATTGAATTTTTTTCCTAGTATCAAACAGATGCATCTTAATAAACAGCTCCCTCTGCTCCCCTAATAATTACCGGTTTGCACCTAAGGAAAGTCAAACATTCGGAACTTCCACAACCAGTATCTTTCTAACTATTTGAACTGGATAAATGAAAATCACGTGCACAAATCTGTTAAAGAGTACTTTCACAACATAGAGTTTTTGTGAGATTTCATAAATGGATTCCAATAGAAATCAGATGTCAAAGTTACATTTTAGATGTCACGTCGATGTCCAAAACAACTACTATGGAACTGAGGGAGTATTTCTGTAATTTTTGAAAGGGAATTACAATGGGATATTATACATGAGAAGTTATCAAAATATACATGGCGTTGGGTGAGTGTGCATTTCATACAAGACAAATCCGTCTAAAAGGGCACCTCCATGGAAGTAACATAACTAACCTCTGAAATGTAGCTAGGCAGAGCACCTCCACATAATTTAGCGGCCTCATCATCAGAGAAAACAGAGACTAAGACCTGCACCAATGGTAAATAATTAAGCACAGCAAATTATGAAACCCTATCGCTAAGGTTTCTTGGGTTATTTATACCTTGGCTCCTTTAGAAATCAGTTCATTTGCCTCCTTTTCTAACTCAAGTTTCTTATCCTGCAATTTATCCGCTGGAACAACTCCTTTATACTCAACAAAAGGCCTGCAACGAACAAAAGCCACAATGTACTAAATAATCCAAGTGGAACCAAAATAAACAGTAGTGAAAACTAGCATGAGCTGTAGTGCTTATACCAAGTAAAGAAAACCTACATGAAAACTAGACACAGAGTCAATCGATCAGCGTTACGGATAACAAGAGATGAAGAATCGGAAAATAGGTAGTCCTGTATATGGTCATACCCATCAGCAAAATGATATCCTTTCCCAGGTTCCAGCTTAAGGCCAAGGTTGGTCATGCAATTGTCCAGCAAATGTCCTGCAGAGTGAAGCCTGAAGCATCGCAGGTTCAGCACAACTGACAGTCACAAAATATGCAGAGAAAGACAAGCACATAACGAAAAATGGTGCTGAATTCGATTCGTGGCTGCCGCAACGTTCCTCCATGTCGGATTTGCTAGCACTGAACATCTCCATACCTGGAGTTGAGTTTGCGCCGTTCCGCGTCTATTTCCAAGCTGACGCTCTGCCCTTGGCTGAGCTCCTCTCCAGCAGCATCCTCGAATCTGCCATAGTGGAAGACCTGCACGACAGCAGCAGAGCACAGCTGAGCCTCAAATCAAATGACAAGCACTCTTATAAATCTTTATCAGAAGCTCGTGGAGATCTGGGCGCTCACCACCCCATCCTTGACGCGCACGTCCTCGACGAGGAACCTGGCGCCGGCGCCGGCGGCGGAGACGATGGCCCCGGTGTCGGCCGGCTGGCCGCCGCCCTGCGGGTGGAAGACGGTGGCGTCCAGCACCACGGCTCGCCGGCCGCCCTCCTCCTGCGGGCACCCGGAGCCTAGCCTAGTCAGGGTCCAGGGTTCTGAAACTCTGTAGAGGGGAGGGGGGAGAACCTGATGGAGGGAGAGGATGGTGGCGGGGGCGCGGAGGGCCCACATGTCATCAAAGTAGGCCAACCTCGTGGGCCCTGCCGGAGCCGCCATCCCCGCGGAGAAGCTGGTCGTCGCCGGCGGCGCGCGTGGTACTGACTGATCTACGGTGGCGCTGTTGCGCTGCCTCTGCCTGCACTGTAAAAAAAAAAAAAAAACTCGCCAGGTCAATCCGATTGCAGGGTCCAAGTAAAAAAGGTGTGTGCGTCTGATCTTCCAATCTCCAGCAGAGAATTTGGAATAAACCACCACCGACTGATGGTGAAACCTTGGAAGATTGGTGGTAAGAAGAAAGAAAAAGCACTGAAATTTCCAGGAAGCACAAATAGTACTCCCTCCGTTCCCAAATAGTTGTCTTTCTAGGCATTTCAAATAGACTCAACATACGAATGTATGTAGACATATTTTAGAGTGTAGATTCACTTATTTTGCTCCGTATGTAGTCATTTATTGAAACCTCTAGAAAGACAAATATTTAGGAATGGAGGGAGTAGTACTTATCAACACATCGTTGGAGCATTCTCGTCATCCGTGTAAGTACATAATAATTGTGTGCGGTAATTGAGTTGAAGAACATCGAAACATTTTAGGCTGCGTTTGGCAGCAAAGTTTTTTTTTTTTAGTTTTCTGAGAATACTACGGTTTCTGAAAAAAAAAACCATGGTTTTGAATACTTTGCTGTGTTTGGCATCAGAAAAAGCCAAAATTTTGTAAACCACAGTATGCCAGAAACCATGGTATTTCTGCGGTTTTTGAAAAAAGAGGTCCCGACCTCTTTTTTTCAAAACAGAACGGAGAGAAATCATCGGGAGATCGCAGTTGACGTTGCCGTCTACGTCGAGATAAGAATACCAGCTACGATCCGGTCCTATTTTCCCTCTTTCCGTTATATGGTAAACTCCTGGTTCTAGCCAATCTCATCCTATTTACGAGTAGTAGGTTTCTCAGGTTCTTCTTCCAGCCGGCGTCCCGTGCAAGTCCCATCTCTTCTCTGCAGCGCCATGAGCGAATCAAGCGGGATATATATAGGTGGATTATTTGAAACCTTCAATGCCAGTAGCCCATGCATGTAGGTGCATCATGGGTAGTCTATAGATCCTAGCATCTACTCCCTCCGTTCCTAAATACTTGTCTTTCTAGAGATTTCAACAAATGACTACATACGGTGCAAAATAAGTGAATCTACACTTTAAAATATGTCTACATACATCCGCATGTTGAGCCCATTTGAAATGCCTAGAAAGACAAGTATTTGGGAACGGAGGGAGTAGGTCCGGCGGATGTGTGCATGGCAGCTGCATGCAGCCGGCCGCTGTTTGCAGCCGCTCTCTCAGTCAATCAATCATCCATGCTAAAATATTTGGTCAAAACTTTGGTAAAACAACACCAACCAAACACATGTAAAACTGAAAGAAAACATTGTTTTTAAAAAACTGTAGTATTTAATGCCCACCTAGAAGAATACTATGGTTTTCAATTACCACAGTTTTAAAAATACTTTGCTGCCAAACTAAGCCTTAGCTGTTCAACCGCTAAACCGAACCCCTCATCATGAACCTCGCCAAAAAAAAAGAACCCCTCATCATGAGCCTCGCAAAGAAAGAAAAAGAAAAAGAAAAAGAACCCCTCATCATTTTTTTCCCACGGGCCTTAGCAGGGACAACGAGATTGGCTCGCGAAATATTGTGCAAGTCCATGGGCCAAAGCTGATGCATAGACTGTTTTTGCTTCTTCTTTTCGTAAGATTTGTTTTTATCAAAATGATTCTGAACTGTTTGCTTAAATCACAAATCGTTTTCACCATTTTGTCTTCCGCGTCGAGATCTCCAAGACTAAATTCCATGTTGATTGGTTTTTTCAAACTTTTTCTTGGCCAAATCTTTGCTTCCAGCTGTAGTAGCTTGTGCTTCCAACGTGAACTAAATTGTGCCCCCAGTGCAAATAGGATTGTGCTTCCCATGGGGGTGAAGCACATGCTTCTGTCAGACGTAAACCAAAAAAACCAATGAAATAGAAAAAGAACAAAGAAAACAAAAAAAACAATACCCCGAAGAAAAATCCAGGATGAAATTGAAAAAAAATGTGTTACACGTGGCACCCTCCAACTAGTCCCTCCCAAAAGTGCTCCTAAACTTCTATATTGACTTAATAAACTTAGAACTTCAAATATTTTGGAACAATGAAATGAGTATAATTGTGAAGGATGTCTTCAACATTTATGCAGAGCCGTGGCCTGAATGATCTTAACCTCTTAACTTACTAAGCTCCTTAGGAATGGAGCATCCTCGTGCATCCAGGTATATTTTACATTTGTGGCCCCACATGTCAGAGAGTGAACTGATGGTGCGCGATGATTGGGGCTCCTGTGCTGATCGATAAGCAAAATTTTAAATCCATAAACAAATTTTTAATTGGTGAACATTAAATCCGTTCACATTTTTGAAATTCAGGAAACTTCTTTTGAAATCCGGGAATATTTTCTAAATTCTTGAATAATTCTAATTTTGCAAGCACGTTTTGAATTTTGGGCAACATTTGTTGAAATTCAGGAACATTTTAAAATTCGTGTGCATTTTTTCAAATACATAAACATTTTTATTTTTATAATGTTTAAAAAAAATTGCGAACATTTATTTTTTGAAATATTTTAAATATTCTCTATATTCTTTTTGGGTTTTCTTTCCCCTTTGTTTTTCCTTCCTCACTTCCTCGGATGGGTTTGGTCATCCGTTGACGGTTTCATGCTGAGTAGAATCTCTCGGGCATGTGGGTTTATTTGGATAGCGCGGGCGTGCACAAACTGATTTTCTGCATTGTGCGTTCGTAAAGGGGCGGCGCCGAGCGGTCGGTTCACCGTTTTCTCCTTGCTCCCCGTCCGTCTCTTCGGGCAGCGGGTTCGCGGTGGAAGACCGACGTCGTGCTAGCGTTGACACCAGGTGTTAGAGATCCAAAACGAGATGAGCCCCCGTTGTAGCTGGCTCTCTAGAAGTAGAGCTAACCTCAAGGTTGGGAGACGATTAGGTTGAGAGATTGGAGTCATTTTGGGGACAAACGCTAGCGCAACCAGAATGATCTTGAGAGGCAGAGTCATGAGTAAATTACTTGTCTTAGATTTGTCTAGATACGTATATATCCGTATCTAGACAAACGGAGGGAGTATACAGTAAGCCGATGAACACCAAAACATTTACAGTAGCTACTGACAGACTAGACGGAGACATGGACGCTGTCTGATCTAAATTATGTTGAAACCGAAGTACCAGAAGGCGGGGCGCCGCCCTTGCCCGTCGACGCGCTTGCAGCGGCACCAGAAGGCGGTGCCGCCGCCCTTGCCCTGCGCCACGGCGATCTCCTCGTCCACGTAGAACCACAGGAAGAAGGGGTCCTTGGTGCTCGGCTCCCTGCCCACGTCGCCGCCGCCGAGTGGGATCTCCAGGGAGGGCAGAGGCCCGAGCTTGAGGCGCACACGTTCGAAGACGAAGGCCAGGATCTTCTTCTTCCACGACAGCCGCCCCTCGAAGCTCAGGCTCCCCGCCCGCCCCAGGTACACCCCGTTCTCGATCCTCTGCCCCTGCTCACAACCAAAAATGGTTTTCTTCAAAGTTTCAGTTGCAGAGATAAACTGGCTGTTGTCATCGTTGCTCATCTATTGCCATGGCTGAAATGCGATAGAGGAGCTCACCGCGGCGTCGAAGCGCTGGACGGCGGTCACCGGGAAGTAGCTGCCTTTCTCGAGCTTACTACCCTGCGAGACATTCAGTTCAGACGAACCGATTGATTAGTTAACCTGACCACCAGATGCAAACCCCTAATAAGTCTGACCAAATTGCGGTATTTTGGTTGATATTCAGGTGTTTGCTCACCTGGGCGGTGAAGATGAGCTTCCATGTCCTGCCGGGGGACTCGGTCCCGCCGAGCGTCTCGAAGAAGGCGGAGGTGTCGAGCTTGGCCTTCTTGATCTTGGCCAGCGCCGCCAGCACCTCGTCGGCCGGCACCTTCCTCGTCTTGGCCGCCTCCTTGAGCACCTTCACGCTCTCCGCCACGGCCTACGCTAAACCAGAGCCAAGAAACAATCTTATTCTTGTCAGAGCATGGGTAAAATCTAAAATGTCAGCGAAATTGGGGGCGTGCCGATGCTCGCTGCTCACCGATAGGGCCGAGGAGTCGTCCAACGGCGGGGTGGACGGCGAGGAGGGCTCCTTCTCCACCTCCGGCGACGCGGCGGATGACGAGGCGGCGAGGGAGACCGAGACGCCGTGGTGACGGCGGCTGGAGCGGAGGTCGAGCTGTGACGGGCGCCGGGGTGCAGGCGGCGAGAAGGCTGGGGCGAGCGTGGAAGGGTGCAGCAAGGAGGCGGATGAGGCCATCTTCTTCCTCTCGCTCGGGCGGTCGGGTTGCTCTGTTCTCCGACGAGGTGCCGAGATGGTAACCACGAGTTCGGAGTCTCTGGCTCTGTGGCTGTGAAGGAACGAGACGAGGGCTCTGCCTGTGAGTGTGACCGTGTGAGTGAGGAGTGGACACTTGTGGCGCACACGTCGACGGTAGACAAGCACGAGCTTAAGGCCACCGTAATTCCTCGACTTTAACTCTCTCTTTTTTCCCAAAGAAGCCTAACTGGCATATAAAAATCATGACATATACACAAGGGTAAAATTATAATCTAAGCCTTGGGGTTGTTCAAGTCTTCTTCCTCGTACATCTGTCGACGACGTGTCACGAGCAAAGCTTGGTGCCGCCTCCTAAGCCTTCTTTTTGGCAGAGCAAACTTTTATACACATGGGAGCTTGTAGAAGCAGCATCCAGAAAGTCGCCGATTCAGACCATGAGACACCGGCAACCGTGATTGAGATAATTCTATCGTATTCATCGCAATGTGGGACCAACTTGTACTAGCTAAGTGCCCGTGATGTAATCATGATTTTTTTATGAAACAATTGTTTTGAGTAGTTGTTGTTGTGTCTCCTTAACAACCATCTCCTTGCAAGAATGCAAAAGACCACATCTTTTCTCCTCCATTATCTTCATTCATCCTTGCTCTGGCATTGTTGTCGCCTCAAAACTTTTTCATCTCGCCTTACCATCGCTTGGGAACATTTTTAAAAATTAAACAAACAAATGAAATTGTTCTGATCTATCATAATAGATATTGGCTTGGCCATTTAGGCAATGCAATACAGTCATAAACTTTGTGATTTGCCATAGAACAGATAAATCATACTCTAATTCTTCCATGGATCCTTTGTCATTGTATTTGAGGTATACCTAAGTGAAAGTTCACTGAAACAATATTTAGGGAGTAGAGAAGATTGCAAGTCATTTACATTACAATATTTCTTTCACCCCAGATAATCAAGCATTTTCCTTGTGTACTTGAAATCAATGCATAAAAGCATAAGTCATTAGCATGTGATTAAATAGCTCAATTCTATGGAACGATTGGTAATTCCAAATTTTATGTTCCGAAAGGAAATTCTAGAATTATAGTTGGCAAACCAACATAGGTACAACAACAGTTACAAGAACGTTGGATTCTGGAGCCTTGTGCAACATATCTTGGAAAAAAGTTAAGTCCACATATGGCGCCCCTTAATTATGTGGTAAACATCATGTCATCTCTAAACCTCTCGACTTTTATTTTCCTGTGTGCACAGGCACGAAAGTCCAAAAACACACCTTTTCAAATCAGCTATATCAAATGGTAAATAAACCAGGTATACTAAATAAGGGTTGCCCTCCACAATCATTTAGCATAATATGTACATAAGAAATATTTCGCCCTTACTAATAATGCACTGCCCCAAATACAACCCAACTGAAATAGAAAACGTTCTGTACAAAAAATATCACAGAACGCACCCGGTAATTCTACGAAGTTGTTTGGATGGGTGTTGCATAAACGTTACCGGAATCAACTTCCTCAACCTCACAGGAAGAAAAGGCAACTTCCTGTCATCTCCTTCCATTAGTTCACTGTACCATGTAAATCGGCGAGTCGGATGGTTTGACAAGATTCTTCATCTAAGATCTAAAGAACAAAGAAAACTAAGATGAATTCCACAAATCAAGGGTCTTGTGATTGGTTCGGATACAAAAGCCTGGTGCAACAGTACATCAGCAAAAAGTGTGTGACATAGATAGAGATGCAACATACATAAATGAGTATAAGATATAGATAGAGATGGCTATAATATTTTGATACAATGAAATTGTTGAAGTTAATTTTACAAAAGAACAAGGCGGGTTATGGGAGTGTGTGACCTGAATTATTGATTTGTCCACACAAATAAAGAATTGGATCTGCCGGAGTTCGGCATTTGCCGTCGTGTCACGACCAAAACCCACTTTTAGGGGAATCTGTTTACGGTAACTGTGAAAACACCTTACATGTCAACTTACCCTAAGTTTTACGCACACCCCATAAAACTACTTTTACATGGAGTTTTTTTTTACGGAGCTCCTGGATACTAAATTTATATGAGGATTGCCGTTTTGGCTCTGGGATGCATATGATCTCAGATGAATAGTAAATTCAAATAAATACTCCCTCCGTCCCAAAATAAATGTCTCAACTTTGTATTAATTTTAGTACAAAGTTGTACTAAGGTTAAGACACTTATTTTAGGACGCAGGGAGTAGTAAGTAAAATTTAAAAATTCTGATTTTTGTGTGCAGATGTTCTTGTTAGTGTAACAAGCGTGATTGACAATATTCGTGCTAAATGGGATAGTAATGTTTCATTGATGAGACGAATAAAATTAAGTGTAACATTTGGAGGTAATATTTGGCGTTTGATTTGTTTTGTTTTCACAGGTCAAAATGCTTAAACTTTGCCCCTAAAATTTACAGGTAGCATTTCAGTGTGACAATGGACCCATCTTTTTTTTTTCTATTCTTTTGACATTTGCCAAAAAAACATTTTTGATGCGTAAGAACATATGCCCCCAAGAGTCGAATTGGATTTTGGATTTGTATGCGGCATCAATTCTTGTGAAATGTCAATGTATATTCTACAAAAGCTATTGATATAGCTTAGAATGTTTTTTTTATAAAAGTAGCTTATGTATTATACATACAAAAAGTTCTATGGAGCCTTAGCACGACGACTTCCCAACTGTCTACTGCAACAAATTTTTTTCCAGCTCTAGCGAGAGAGAGGCAATAATGATGGCGCACCTTCGGTTCGCTTATTTCTGTTGTTCGTTGTATTGTGAATAGATCGGAAGTTTTCCTGTCAAAAAATAGTCCTCCATTATACCAGAAATAAATAAATAAATAAGCACAAGTAAGTACGTAGTATCATCTCATCGTTCGAATATTACGTCATCCGTCTACATAATTGTGTACAGTAACGCTCAAGAACATGAAAACATTGGCTACAGACTAGAGAAAGAAAGAGAGGGAGGGAGCCTCTGATGCTTCACGCGCTAACTGAACGGGACCTTGGTCGTCATGCCGGGACGCGCTTGCATCGGCACCAGAAGGCGGTGCCGCCGCCCTTGCCCTGCGCCACGGCGATCTCCTCGTCCACGTAGAACCACAGGAAGAAGGGGTCCTTGGTGCTCGGCTCCCTGCTCGTGTCGCCGCCGCCGAGTGGGATCTCCAGGGAGGGCAGCGGACCGACCTTGACGCGTATCCGCTCGAAGACGAAGGCCAGGATCTTCTTCTTCCACGACAGCCGCCCCTCGAAGGTCAGACTCCCCACCGGGCCCAGGTACACGCCGTTCTCGATCCTCTGGCCCTGCCGAAGAAGATGGCTTCAGAGTTTCAGTTACAGAAAGACCATCATCAAGATTCAGAGTTTCAGTTTCAGTCACAGAAGTTCCATTTTTGTGAAGAATCGGATGCCATGGCTGAGATGCGAGAGAAGCATGAGGAGCTCACTCACCGCGGCGTCGAAGCGCTGGACGGCGGTCACCGGGAAGTAGCTGCCTTTCTCGAGCTTACTACCCTGCGAGACATTCAGAAGCGCTGGACCAATCAATCAACCGCCTAATGCAAAACTGGAAATCTGAGGCTGGAAAATGCCGAATTGTGCGCTTGTTGCTCGCCTGGCCGGTGAAGATGAGCATCCACGTCCTGCCCGGCGACTCGGTCCCGCCGAGGGTCTCGAAGAAGGTGGAGGTGTCGAGCTTGGCCTTCTTGATCTTGGCCAGCGCCGCCAGCACCTCCGCGGCCGGCACCTTCCTCGTCTTGGCCGCGTCCTTGAGCACCTTCACGCTCTCCGCCACGGCCTGCGCTGAACCAGAACCAAGAAACCATCTTAAATGACAACCAGATTGGGGGCAGTTTTTGTCAGTGAGATGGGAGATGGTGGGGCCATGGCGATGCTCGCTGCTCACCGATAGGTCGGAGGGCTCGTCAGGAGGCGCAGGGGGCGACGAGGAGGGCTCCTTCTCTACGTCCGGCGACGCGGCGGCGGCGGCGGTCAGCGAGACGCCGCGGGGACGGCGAGGGCTCGAGCGGAGGCCGAGCTGCGGGCGACGCGGCAGGGGCGGCGAGGAGGCCGGAGCGAGCGTGGAAGGGTGGAGCAAGGAGGCGGACGAGGCCATCTTCTTCCTCTTGCTCGGGCAGGCAGGTTGCTCTGTTCTTCCGGCGAGGTGCCGAGATGGTAACCACGAGTTTGGACTTTGGAGTGTGTGGCTCTGTGGCTGTGGAGGAAAGAGGGCCGAGTGGACACTTGGGGTGGGCGCACACGTCGAGTTCAATGCATTGATAGAAAACCCACTACAAGCTATGGGGTCAAAACCTATTAACATCAAAATACCTTACCCAAATGAGATAATCTAATTTAAACCGACAAGAACTACACAACACACAGGCTAGCAACACTAATGAGAATGGACAGACCAAAACGAATAATAGCCCATCAGACGCATGCACTTCCAATCTCTAGCGAGCACCGCTAGTAGAAAAAAAGTCAAATGTGAAGCACATTAATGCCGGTTTGTAACAGAACCAGCACTAATATGCTCAATAGTGCCGGTTCGTGGCGGAGGCAAATAGTACCGGTTCGTGGCGAACCTGTAGTACCGGTTCATGCCACGAACCGGTACTAAAGAGGCTGTGGCAGCCTGCGGTCAGGCTATGACCCCACCATCACCATTTAGTGCCGGTTCCACGAACCGGTACTAATGAGGTTATGGCAAGCTGTTTTTAGTCCCACCTCGCTCCCCTAACAAGGCTTTTACCACCTTAAATATGTTACTTCTCAAACTATCACAAGCACTTGGTCTTCATTGAACTCTATGTGTAGAATTTGTGGCCGCAATATGAGTCTTCACCGGTTTATAAATCGTTGAGGACTCATATTGACAATTCAGATTGTACACAAAAAGATCATTGATGATCAAAATATTTTGATGTATAAGATCATATTGACAATTCAGACTGTAAAAAAATATAAGATCATGATCTAAATGCTCTTATATTTTTTGCGTTTAGTATGCACCATTCAAAGCGATGTGTCGGTGTACTAGAGTAGGGGTACCCTAATATCCCAAACTTGTGCACGGGCAGTCGCAGCATCCCGCGGCAAGGCTTGCCGGGTGACCGCCAAGGTCCTCCGTGGTTCCTTTGGAGCCGTTCAAGAACAAAGTATCCAAGTCAAGACCCCGGCACGAGGAGCTCGCCGGGAAGGCCAACCAAGGCACTTCAAGACCCCGGCAAAAGGAGCTTGCCGGGAAGGCCACCCAAGGCATCTCAAGGAACTTGCCGCGGCGCGCCACGCGTCCCGGCAAGGCCCGGTGAGCGACAAGCTCCCGGACGCGACAAGACAACGACCGCGGCAAGGCGCTTGCCGCGGCAAGCCACCACTCTGTGCCCGCGCTCCAGCACATCCACCAACGTGTCGCTCTGGGACCCTTCCGGGCGTGCGTGGCGGGAGGCTGTGCAGCCAGCGGTGCGCAATGGCAAGCGGCGCTGACAAGATTGCCGCCGTGGCGAGCGGTGGCGTCCCTGACGGTCCCTTTTACACTGTTTAGGCGACGCAGACGGGCATTTAAGGCCCTTGTCCCCTGCCGTCAGGGTTAGGTATGATACACTGTAGCAGGTAGCTGTACCAACCGCAGCACCTTTCCCTTTTTTGCCCTTGTCTACGTTGCCACCTGTCGGTGACCCCTTGAGCATATAAAAGGAGGCCCATGCGCAACATAGAGGGGGGTTCAAACATTCACGCTCGGTCTTGCTAGCTGCTGGTGTGTACTGTAGCACTCCGCGCTCCCGAGCAAGAACTCAATACAAACCACAAAGCAGGAGTAGGGTTTTACGCATCCGTGCGGCCCGAACCTGGGTAAACCGCTCGTGTGCTTCGCCTCGATCCGCTCTTTGCACGACCTCCGCCCCCGCCGAACCGAAAGGGACTCGGTCCGCCGGTCCCATAGGTGTTCGTGGATTAGTCCCCCGACATCTTTGGCACGCCAGGTAGGGGGCGTCGAGGTTGTGTGAACCAGATCCGGCGTTCGCGCGAGCTAGATCTTCATTACCTTCATCAACATGCCGCCGAAGAAGAAGGCTTCGGAGGCGGCTGCTCCGTCCGCGCCTTACCCACCACCGCCGGAGCAAACGGCTGATGGGGCAGGCGCCGGCGGAAGAACGGGCGTCGACGAGGGAGCTCACGGTGCTGCCGGGTCCAAGGACAAGGCTGCGCTGCCCGTTGGCGGCGTAGCCAGCTCCCACAACGACCGGACGCACTCCAAGACCTCGGCGTCCGTACATGCACCACGCCCATCTCAGGAGGCGCGGGACCGACAGCGTTATGGTACTCACGGTACCATGCGTTTGCTGGACCAAGATCGAGCTGGCGGATCTCGGAGTGCTCAAGACCAGCATGCACACCAACATGCTGGCACGAGCGAGGCACGGTCGCCTGGACGGGACACTGCTCCTTCTAACATAGTTAGAAGTCCAAGCATATCCCGCTCCTCGCATCGTTCGCCACCGCCACCCGCCACTGCAGCAGAAGATTTAGCGCGAGCTCAACTGCTCCTGGACTACCCTCCAACGACGGACAAGATCAACGACTGGAGGGCCACCATTCAGAGTCTCATCGGCTTTGCCAACGGTGACACCCAACGGCAGCCAAGCACGTCGCAGCCGCGGCAAGTTAGCCAGGCACGAGCCAGTGGTGACAAGACCGGTGGGGGTGCAACCACTGTGCATTCTCCGTCCCGAAGGCCAAGATCGCCGACTCGCCGGATCCACCTCGACAGCGACTCCACCGCGTCATCAGATCCACGAGCTCGTCGCGATCAGCGCCAAGTTCTTCATGAACGACAGCAAGAAGACGCTCGTACACGCATCGAGCATCGAAGAGAAGCGCGACGTCAATCAAACCAGCGCGCTGGGCCCTCTGTCGACATGCATGCGCCAGGGGAACCAGGCGACTTGCCGTACGCGGTAGGTTGCCCTGCGTTCACTCGTGAGCTGCGGCAAGTCCAGTGGCCCAACATGAAGAATTTCAAGCCAGACGTACCAGAGAAGTACGACGGCAAGTCGCATCCGTCGGAGTTCCTCAGCATCTACACCATCTCGGTGCATGCTGCCGGGGGACGGGACGACAAGATCCTTGCCAACTACTTTCCGCTGGTGCTCAAGCCCAACGTCAGGTCCTGGCTCATGCACTTGCCGGACAACTCCATATCCTCCTGGGCAGACCTTTGCCATCAGTTTGTCGGCGCCTTTACAGGCGGCCACAAACCTCATGGCCAAGAGAGCGACCTTGATCTGTTAGCCCAGAAGGAAGGAGAGCCCCTGCGCAAGTACATTCAGAGATTCAGCCGTGTACAACACAACATCCCAGATGTCCACCCTGTCGCGGTCATCAGCGCGTTCCATCAGAACGTGCGTAACCGCAGGATGCGGGAGGAGATGGCGATGTGCAAGATCAGAGACGTCAGTGAGCTGTATGCCCTGGCCGACAAGTGTGCATGTGCTGAGGAAGGGAGGAAGCTCCCCGGAGAGAATACATGAGCAGGAGGATCTGACAGCGAGGATGCTGCCCCGGCAAAGAAAAACCGGCGGCAGAACAGGAAGAAGAAAGGCAAAGAAGTGCTAGTCATTGAGCAGTCCGGCAACGAAGGAGGCGCCAAGAAAGCCAAAGTTGGTAGCTCCGGCAAGGAGATTGCCGCATGCACCAACTGCCAGGCTGTGGCGGTCGCTGACAAGCAGGACGGTACCGACAAGCAGTACTGCAAGATCCACCGCACCAAGGGCCATGACCTCCAGAGCTGCAAGAAGGTCGAGCAGCTTGTCCAGCAGCAAAAAGCTGAGTACGAGCGACGCGACAAGGAGAGGGCCCAAGGTGGCGATGGAGAATCCGGCAAGAAGCGCGCCGGCCGGGGAGGACGCCGCGGCAAGGCCAAGCAGCGGCAAGGAGACAGACCTCCCCGCGGCCGCGACAAGGATGAAGATGACGATGACGACGAAGACATGGAGGATGTCGAGACCAGTGAGCAGGAGTTCCAGAAAGCCACAGAGGTCTTGTGCGTTGACGGTGGTGCTTCTCTGCATACTTCACACCGCCAACTCAAGTAGTGGGTGCGGGAAGTCAATGCGGCAGAGCCACCCGTCGAGTCACGCAAGCTTCTGAAATGGTCCAGCACGCCTATCATCTTTGATATTGAGGACCACCCTGATCGCATAACTGCGGTCGGGTGCTTGCCGATGTTGGTTTCACCAACTATCCGCAACCTCAAGGTCACTAAGATGTTAGTTGACGGCGGGGCCGGCTTGAACCTGATCTCCTCCGCTGTACTCCAGAAACTCCAAATCCCTGACAGCGAGCTTGAAGAGACCGGCACATTCCAAGGAATTAACCCGGGAAGGAGCAAGCCGAAGGGGAAGGTCACGTTGCCAGTAACATTTGGCAGCGAGTTGAACTTCAGGACCGAGAGGGTCACTTTTGACGTTGCCGATATTCCATTGCCTTACAATGGGATACTTGGCCGTCCAGCACTCACCAAGTTCATGGCAGCCTCTCACTATGCATACAACATGCTGAAGATGCCAGGCCCGATAAGCATCATCTCTGTCCCCGGCAACAAGAAGGATGCTCTTATCTGCGCGGACAAGATCTACCGGGAAGCGGCAGCTGCAACAGATCGCAAGTCACTTGCCGCTGAAGCTCCCGGGAGGAAGAAGAAGACCAAGTCCGGCAAGAGTTCTGATGCCTACTCCGGCAAGCGCACCTCTTCGGAGTGCTGCGCTGCCGTCGAGGACGCACCATCGAGCTCCACCGGCAAGTGTAAGAAGACAATGGCAGCTCCACCAGAGACGAAGAAGGTGCCCGCCAAGGAGGACGGCACTGGTGGTACCTTCACCATCAGTGCCACTCTCGACCCTAAATAGGAAAGCGCGCTCATTGCTTTCCTGCGGGCGAACGTCGACGTGTTTGCGTGGCAACCGTCTGACATCCCCGGTGTTCCCAGGAAAGTAATTGAGCACCACCTTGCCGTTTGTCCTCATGCGCGGCCCGTCAAGCAAAAGGTTAGGAAGCAAGCAGTGGAGCGCCAAGAATTCATCGCAGAAGAGATCAAGAAGTTGGAAGCAGCAGGCCTTGTCAGAGGAGTGCTCCATCCTACGTGGTTGTCCAATCCTGTAGTCGTGCGCAAGGCGAACGGGAAATGGAGACTTTGTATAGATTTTACCGATGTTAACAAAGCTTGTCCCAAAGACCCATTTCCCTTGCCGCGCATTGACCAGATTGTTGACTCCATAGCCGGATGTGATTTGCTTTCATTTCTTGACGCATATTCAGGATACCATCAGATCTTCATGGCAGAAGAAGATGAGGAGAAGACCGCATTTATTACTCCATGTGGCACGTACTGTTTCATACGGATGCCTTTCGGACTAAAAAATGCTGGTTCAACATTTGCAAGAGTAGTCCATGTCGCTCTTGAGCCACAAATACACAGAAATGTGGAAGCCTACATGGATGACATAGTGGTCAAGAGCAAGGACAGAGCAACTCTGATCCAAGATTTAGACGAGACCTTTGCAAATCTGCGTAAGATCAACCTCAAATTCAACCCAGAGAAGTGTGTGTTTGGAGTCCCCTCCGGCAAGCTTCTCGGGTTCTTCGTGTCTCAGCGGGGAATTGAAGCCAATCCCGACAAGATCAAGGCCATTGAGCAGACTGAAGCACCAAAGCGCGTCAAGGATGTACAAAGACTTGCCAGTTGCGTGGCTGCTCTCAGCAGGTTTATCTCTAGGTCTGCTGAGCGCGCCCTGCCATTTTTCAAATTATTGAAAAAGGCAGGTCCAATGAAATGGACTCCGGAAGCGGAGGCTGCGCTGGACTTGAAGAGATACCTGTCCTCCCCTCCAATACTTGTCGCACCTAAGCCACAAGAGAAGTTGCTGCTGTATATAGCGGCAACCAATCAAGTGGTTAGTGCTGCGTTAGTAGCAGAGAGGGAGGCGGATGACGAGCCAGCAACCACGGCAAGCGCATCCAGCAACAAGCAAGGGGCTTCCCCGGCAAGCTCTGGTCCCGACAAAGATGGATCTGCGCAGATGCGCGAGGAGATACAAAAGAAAATGGTGTAGCGCCCAGTTTACTTTGTCAGTTCCCTTCTGCAGGGGGCTAGGTCAAGGTACTCTGGCGTGCAAAAATTGCTTTTCGGCCTTCTCATGGCCTTGAGAAAGCTGCGCCATTATTTCCAAGCACATGAAATCACAGTTGTCACTCGCTTTCCGCTGAAGAGGATACTACAGAATCCAGAAGCGACAGGCAGGATTGTCGAGTGGGCACTGGAACTGTCAAGATTTGGCCTCAAGTTTGAGAGCACTTCAACTATCCAGAGCAGAGCATTGGCAGAATTTATAGCAGAATGGACGCCAACACCAGATGAAGAAATTCCAGAAACGAGCATCCTCGTCAATGAAGCGAGCAAAGAGTGGCTGATGTACTTTGATGGTGCTTTTTCGCTGCAAGGCGCCGGCGCTGGCGTGCTGCTTGTCGCACCCATCGGGGAGCACCTCAAGTACGTAGTCCAGATGCACTTTCCCAAGGAGCAAGCAACAAACAATACTGCAGAGTATGAAGGCTTGCTTGCCGGTCTCAGGATCGCGGCAGACCTTGGGATCAAGAAGCTCATTGTCAGGGGTGACTCGTAGCTTGTCGTCCGCCAAGTGAACAAGAGTTATCAGAGTCCATTGATGGAAGCCTACGTCGACGAAGTGAGAAAGCTAGAAGAGCACTTTGACGGCCTGCAGATGGAACATGTTCCAAGAGCTCAGAACGCCATTGCCAATAGCCTGTCAAAGTGCGCCGCACTTATGTTACCTGTGGAACCAGGGATCTTTGTGCTCAAGCTGACTCAACCGTCCGTAACGCCACTGACTGGACAGAGCAAGAAGAGGAAGTTGATTTCTGGTGACTATTTGCCGGCAGAGCTTCTCGAAGCCGCCGCCAAGAAGGTCCCCAAGATCAACGCCAAGAGCGCTGAGGAGCAGTCTGCTCCGGCAAGCCCTAGGGTTTGTTTCGTTGAAGCAGAAGCTCCCGGCAAGTTTTGCTCCAGCAAGGTTGCCGGGGAACGTCAAGCTCCGGCAGAACCGCAGGTTCTCGCTGTAGAAGCGGACGTTCCCACAACAACAGATTTGCCTTGCGCTGAGGAGCAATCTGCTCCGGCAAACCCTAGGGTTTGTTCCGTCGAAGCAGAAGCTCCCGGCAAGTTTTGCTCCGGCAAGCTTGCCGGGGAACGTCAAGCTCCGGCAGAACCGCAGTTTCTCGCCGTGGAAGCGGATGTTCCCACAGCAGCAAATTTGCCTTTAGTCCTTGTCGTCGAGCCACAAGCTCCAGCATGGGCACAGCGGATTGTCCGTTTCCTTCAGACAGGAGAACTTCCCGAAGAGCAAGAAGAAGCGGAAAGAGTAACCCGACAGTCAAGTATGTACCAGTTTGTCGACAAGACACTGTACAGAAGAAGACTCAACGGTGTGAAATTAAAGTGTATTCACCGGGAAGACGGACAAAAGCTGTTGGCAGAGATACATGGGGGCATATGTGGTCACCACA
The DNA here is from genome assembly GCF_018294505.1 of Triticum aestivum. Taxonomy (NCBI): domain Eukaryota; kingdom Viridiplantae; phylum Streptophyta; class Magnoliopsida; order Poales; family Poaceae; genus Triticum; species Triticum aestivum. The sequence continues at coordinate 13,275,296 of NC_057800.1, forward strand.
TTGGCGCAAGAGCACTTGTCGGCAAAGCATTCCGGCAAGGTTTCTTTTGGCCGACAGCCCTCCAGGATGCAACTGCACAAGTAACCAAGTGTGAAGCGTGCCAGTTCCATTCCAAGAAGATACACCAACCAGCCCAAGCTCTCCAGACGATCCCTTTATCCTGGCCATTTTCGGTCTGGGGGCTCGACATCCTCGGCCCCTTTCCCCGAGCAGTCGGGGGCTTTGAGTACTTGTACATTGCAATCGACAAGTTCACAAAGTGGCCGGAAGTGGAACCAGTGAGGAAGGTGACAGCACAGTCAGCAGTCAAATTCTTCAGGTTAATTGTTTGCCACTTCGGGATCCCTAACATGATAATCTCCGACAACGATACGCAATTCACGAGCCGCACCTTCATGCAATACGTCCAAGATCTTGGCGCTAAGGTCTGCTTCGCTTCTGTTGCTCACCCGAGAAGCAACGGTCAAGCGGAGAGGGCAAATGCTGAAGTGCTGCGCGGGCTCAAGACCAGAACTTTCGACAGGCTGCACAAGTGCGGAAGAAACTGGATCGAGGAGCTGCCGGTGGTTCTTTGGTCGATCAGAACGACGCCAAATTGAGCCACTGGACAGACACCTTTCGCTCTAGTCTATGGAGCAGAGGCAGTTATCCCCACGGAACTCGTATACGGGTCACCTCGAGTGCTCGCTTATGATGAGCTCGAGCAAGAGCAGCTGCGACAAGATGACGCGCTGCTCCTTGAGGAAGACCGTCTTCAGGCTGCTGTACGAGATGCTCGCTACCAACAAGCTTTGCATCGCTACCATAGCCGCAAAGTTAACGCCAGAAGTCTCGAGGAAGGCGACCTTGTTCTTCGGTGTGTTCAGTCCGCCAAGAATTCCAACAAGTTGACACCGAAGTGGGAAGGCCCTTACCGGGTGAAACGAGTCACTAGGCCTGGCGTTGTCCGCCTTGAGACCGAAGATGCCATTCCGGTGAGCAACTCCTGGAACATTGAGCATCTTCATAAGTTTTACCCGTAAGGCGCGGTTTCCGGAACCTGTCCCGGCAACCACCTTTTGTACAAGTCTTGCCGCTGTTGCATGTAATCCTTTGTACAAAGCCGGGCACAGACCCCGTGCATAAGTAAAGTTCATGTGCTCCGCACATCTTGTCAGTTTCATGCTTTCTATTTTTTGCATATGTGATCTGACACTTTGTGCAGCACCTACTAGTCGCGCCCTTACTTTGTTTCGAGTCCACTCAACAACTTAAGTGAGCTGCGACTAGTTGCGACAAGGTTTCTTGTCGGTAGCAGCACCGCTAGCAGGCTGCTGACGTTCCGCACTCAGCGCTCGCGGCTAAGGTGCCTGCACCGGCAAGTTCCCTAAAAAGCTCACCTGCTCAGCACATCTTGTCAATTTCATGCTTTCTATTTTTTGGCATATATGATCTGACACTTTGTGCAGCACCTACTCCACGGTAAGCAATAACGAGCCGTAAGGCTCCGTATCTTTATTTTCTCTTCTTTCTTTTTCCTCAAGGAAAGGAAGGTTCCCTCGCCCACAAGTTTGCCGGGGAGGAAAGGAGAAGATAATGGTATGGGCCAGGCGTCGTTCAAGAAAATTCCGCCTTACCGAGAAGCAAACAACAGAAAAGCTAAGTTGCCAAAGTTTGAGCAATCAAAATTTTTAAATTTTAAGTTATCTCCCTTGAACGACCGCACTTTGTATGGAAAACCTGTGCGCGGAGCAACCAACTCGTAGCTAGTTGCGCCCTTATTTTGTTTCGAGTCCGCTCAACAACTTAAGTGAGCTGCGACTAGTTGCGACAAGGTTTCTTGCCGGTAGCGGCACCGCCAGCAGGCTGCTGACGTTCCGCACTCAGCGCTCGCGGCTCAGGTGCCTGCACCGGCAAGTTCCCTAAAAGCGTAGGGCGAAAACGTACAAAGGAAGGAATCAAGTAAAGGGAATAACATTGCAATTAGTAATCAGAATAAAGTTATATTACAAAGATAGCTTGTCGCAGCTCTAACAGACTGTTTTCATAACATGACAAACAGCGACAAGGAAAGAAGAAATGGGCGGCCTAATCTACGCGGTCGCCTTCGATCCTCTTGATCCCGCTCACCTTGTCCACAATGGGTGCGACAAGGGCCTTGAGCGCCTCCAGATCGGCATCCGGCAGCAAGGTCTTGAGGACGTTGGTGAAGCTGAGGCCCAGATTGCGGAAGGCCACCTTCACCAATACTTTCTGAAGAGCTCCTGCGCAGATCTTGCGCGACTCATCGGCCAGCTGCTTTGGGATCCTCTCCCGGAGTCGCTGGAGGGCCGTCGCCACGCCCTTGAAGAACAAGACGAGCTTGGCGCTGGGTTGGAGGTTCTCGTCGAAGGGATACCCGAGATCCTCCATCCCCAGCTGCGCCAGCTCCCTGTCAATGTCTGTGGCAGCGTTCACAAGACTCTCCGTCCAGTGCTCCACAGTTTCCCTGAAGGCATTTTGGGTGGCGGCAACACTCTCTAGCAGCGCCTTGTTGGCCTTGATCTCCTCCCTCAAGGCTGCCTCCTACTTCTTGCCGCTGTCCAACGTCTTGGTCAAAGCGGTCAGCTTCAACTCAAGACCCGTGTTGGAGTCCTTGGCGCCGCTGAGCTCTTTGCTCTTCTCGACGAGAGCGGCCTCCAGCTGCGCCACCTTCATCTCCAACTCCTTCTTGGCGGCCTCGGCGGCGGCTGCAGCATCCTCTGCTTGCTTGAGGGCTCCGCCGAGTTTTTCCTCGCGCGCGGCAAGCTCCTCCTCGTGAGCGTCAAGATTGACCTTCCGCTGCGCCAGCTCGCCCTCCTCCGCGTATAGCTTCACAGCGGCAAGTCGCTGTTGCTCTTCGACTTCAGCCTTCTCGAGGAGGAAGGCCTTCTGCGCTTCGGCGAGTTGCTCCCGCTCCTCCGCCAGGGACCGGAGGGCTTCCCGGTGGAAACCCCCGAGCTCTTCCGCACGCTTCTCAATGTCTACTCCTTCCTTCGCGACAAGCGCCTCGCGGGAGTCCAGCTTGGCTTGCCGCGCGCGGTAGAGCGACATCAACTTCTGCAGCAGCCGCTCTTCCTCAGGCTCGTTGCTGCTGCTGCTTGGCGCGTCGACCAGCGTCAGCCCCGCGGAGGCGAGCACCTTCCCGTCAAAGATCTCCCCCTCGACCGGCGCCCTGGAGCTTGACGCCCAGGGGAGGTTGATGAAGACGTCGTCGCCGGCCTTCAGGTAGATGCCCGGCTGGGGCTCCTCGGAGCTTGGCGCTGCGGCTTCGGCGGACGGGTCGGCGGTCGGCGTAGCGCCTGGCGCTCCTGCGGCCTCTGGGCCATCAGTACGATCGCCAGACCCCTCGCCAGTTGCTGCGGGGGCAGCCTTGGCAGCCTCGGCGCCGGTGGGATCGCCAGCGCCGGCTGCTTCTTCGGCGGCGACCTCGATCTCCATCTGCTCCGCTGCAGATGGGTCTGACAGCCGGCAAGGGGAGAAGAGTCAAGCAAAATCCAGCAAAACCCAAGAATATCAAGAGAAGAAGAACCCAGGGAAAGTTTTTCAGCAAAAGGAGTACCTGTGCGGGGTTCTGCAGTCGTGGTCTCCACCGTCGGGGGGCCGCTGGCGCTCTCCCTCGCCGGAGACCTCTCCCTTACCGGGAAGCCCTCCCTTGCCGGAGAATTCTCCCTTGTCGGGGGATTCTCCCTTGCCTCCTGATGGGGCTGCTCTGCTCCTACGCAAATCAGCAATCAAATATCAGCAAAAACAGAGCATCCATGCACACCTCACAAGCGGAAAGCAAACCATATACTTACGCTGGGGGCTGCTCTGGAGAAAAGTTGCCAGGTCCGGCAAGGTTGTCTCGGGTGCACCCCCCGCTGTCGCCGTGGGTTCATCCTCGATGATAATCACCGGGGCCTTGGCTCTCTTCGCTGCTCTCTGGGCCAGAGTCCTGAAAAGGAACAAGTTCAGAGTGAAGCAAGTGAGACACAAGACAAAACAGCAAGAATTGAAGAACAATAAGAACGCGGAGAAGTCGAAGTCCGGCGCGCGCCCGGCGCGAGGAGGCGGAGGAGAAACTTCCCTTGGCCGCTTGGCGGGAGCCATGGCAGCGGTCTGAGACGACCCCACTCCAGCTGTCGTCGCGACATGAGAAGCGGCAGGAGCAGAAGCGGCAGGAGCAGAAGCGGTGGTCCGGGAGGACCCCGCTCCAGTTGTCGTCGCAGCATGAGGCGCTCCCGCGGCAACGGTGTTTGCCGCGGTGGAGCGTGTCATGTGGTGCGGCGACTGTTGACCCGCTTGCCGCTCCGCTACGTCACCGGCCTTGCAGAGACGCCTTCTTGGTGGGGATGGAGGCTCTGCTTGCGGCGAGCTGCCCGAAGATGAAGTGGAAGACGAGTTGATCTCCAGCGAGCCGCTCGTATCCTTGGCGGGCTCGCTCGACTCAATGTTCTGCCCGGCAAGCTCTTTCTCGCCGGCAGGCTCCCTTCGCTCGGCACGGCTTGCCGCCTCTACTTCATCTGCCTCCTCCACGGTAAATCCAAACTCGCCCGCGGCTGCGGCTGCCGCCGCCTCTTCCAGCCTGGTGGCGATGAGTGCCATCTCCGCATCGGTGGTGTCGCGGGTGAGGCCGTCCTTCTCATCGGGGCGGATCGCCACTTCTACCAAGTCATCGAAGAACTGCTGCATGACGTCGTCTGCAGGCTCCTGCCAAGTTGGCACAATTCCATGCGAGTCGCACTCCGGCATCATTGCACGGATGCGGTCGAGCGAGGAATTGTTGCACAACGGAACGACACCCCCCGGCAACCTGAACACTTCAGGATGTTGGGGGTCATACTTGAACAGTTCTTGGAGCATCGCGTTGAGCTCCAGAACAGTAAAGTTGTAGTTGAGGCCTGGCCGCAGCCTCATGATATCCGCCGCATTTTTGAACACCCAAGTGGGTCTCCCCCGTTCCTGCAGGGGGGTGATGCGGCGGCGAAGAAAATCTGCGCCAACGGCGCCTACAGTGAGCCCGGCAAGCCTGAGGCGCAGGATCCGGGTGACAGCAATCTTCAGCCTGTCGTCTTCCGGGGCCACGTCACTCCAATCACTGCCGCGTGCTACTGGGGTTTGGCGCCGGGCGGTGAATGGCTACGGGTTCTCCTCGTCAATCCAGCACCAGTTTGCTCTCCACTCCTCCCACTTGCCGCGGAATTCTCCCTCCAGATAGGTTTCCTTCTTGCCGGCCCTCGAGATCCAGGCGATTCCGCCGGACAAAGGCTCTCCTCTCTCTACTCGGGGTATGAAGAAATGGCGGAAGAGGGCTACACTGGGGTGGACTCCGACAAAGTTTTCGCAGAGATGTGCAAAAACTGCCATGGTCAGGATGACATTGGGGGTGAAGTCAAGGAGGTGGAATCCGTAGGTATTCATGATGTCGCAGAAGAATTTAGAGAAAGGCGGGCAGAGCCCGCAGTAGAAGAACAATGCGAAGAAAGGGTACCCGTTTGGGGCCTTATTCCAAGCGGCGGCGGGGAGTACCTTCATGCGCGGATGCGCGCGTGTCTCCGCCGACCAGAAGAGGTAGTAGTTCTCCCTCAGCTCCTTCGCGGCAAGCTTGGGGGGGAAGACGGCCCGCTCCTTCCGCAGTGCCGCAAGCCGCTGCGCCTCGGTCGACTTCACGACCTTCCCCTTGTCGGCTTTTGGAGCCATGGCGGAAGTGGTGGAGGAGGTCGACGGCGTTGGTGGTATTGGTGGCGATGGGGGGCAGAGCGCTGCTCTCTCTCTCTCTCTCGGCTTTGGGAAGACGAGGGAGCGGCGGAGATTTCTGAGATTGGAAGCAGCAACGGGCGAATGTGCGAACTGCCCCTGTTTCCCCTGCTTATAAAGAGGGAGGGGCGGACGTTCCACATTTCCGAATAAAATAACCACCCACGATCTCTCCCACGACGCCGCATTCAAAGCGTGCCGTTCGGGGAGAGCGCGGTGGATACGGAGAAAGATACGGCGTAACCTAGGCCGCGCGTGCCCGTGCCCTGTTTTGGGCCTGGCCCAACAGCGTTCGGCACCGTGTATGGCCCAGGCCCGGGGGCTCCTGTCGGTGTACTAGAGTAGGGGTACCCTAGTATCCCGAACTTGTGCACGGGCAGTCGCAGCATCCCGCGACAAGGCTTGCCGGGTGACCGCCAAGGTCCTCCGTGGTTCCTTTGGAGCCGTTCAAGAACAAAGTATCCAAGTCAAGACCCCGGCAAGAGGAGCTCGCCGGGAAGGCCAACCAAGGCACTTCAAGACCCCGACAAGAGGAGCTTGCCGGGAAGGCCACCCAAGGCATCTCAAGGAACTTGCCGCGGCGCGCCACGCGTCCCGGCAAGGCCCGGTGAGCGACAAGCTCCCGGACGCGACAAGACAACGACCGTGGCAAGGCGCTTGCCGCGGCAAGCCACCACTCTGTGCCCGCGCTCCAGCACATCCACCAACGTGTCGCTCTGGGACCCTTCCGGGCGTGCGTGGCGGGAGGCTGTGCAGCCAGCGATGCGCAATGGCAAGCGGCGCTGACAAGATTGCCGCCGTGGCGAGCAGTGGCGTCCCTGACGGTCCCTTTTACACTGTTTAGGCGACGCAGACGGGCATTTAAGGCCCTTGTCCCCTGCCATCAGGGTTAGGTATGATACACTGTAGCAGGTAGCTGTACCAACCGCAGCACCTTTCCCTTTTTTGCCCTTGTCTACATTGCCACCTGTCGGTGACCCCTTGAGCATATAAAAGGAGGCCCATGCGCAACATAGAGGGGGGTTCGAACATTCATGCTCGGTCTCGCTAGCTGCTGGTGTGTACTGTAGCACTCCGCGCTCCCGAGCAAGAACTCAATACAAACCACAAAGCAGGAGTAGGGTTTTACGCATCCGTGTGGCCCGAACCTGGGTAAACCGCTCGTGTGCTTCACCTCGATCCGCTCTTTGCACGACCTCCGCCCCCGCCGAACCGAAAGGGACTCGGTCCGCCGGTCCCATAGGTGTTCGTGGATTAGTCCCCCGACACGATGCCATCAACTTTTAACCATTTCTGTCTTCATTTGCTATTTTTCATGCATTTAATAATTTGTTTTGAAAACTAAATGACCTGGAAATTGAAAAGCACTACAAATGAACTCTGAAAAAGTTGAAACTTGGCACGGTATCATCATTTCACCCACATAGATTGTTCAAAAAAGTAGAGAGGGTTACGGCAAAAACTGGATGCACTTCGTTTACAAACTGGACAATCTCTTTCGAAGTATATTCGGGTTTCTGATGAAATTAAACTCATCTGTTACAAAGGCATTTCATTTTTTTAAACTTATTACAACTCCAGACTTTTTGTGCATTCAGTATGCACCATTCAAAGCGACGCCATCACTTTTCAACCATTTTTGCCTTCATTTGATATTTTTCATGCATTTAATGATTTGTTTTGAACTAAATGACACTAAACTTTGTGCAGGCAGCGCACCACCTTTAGTACCGGTTGGTGGCTCCAAAGGATGACCAGTACTACAGTTTCTTAGTAAGCTGTTTTTTAGTCCCACCTCGCCAAGAGAGAGGGACTAGGAGCGGTTTATAAGCCCTGAGTGCAGAGACGACGAAGAAGAGGCTCAATGCTCACGTTGCTTAGCTTCAAGCCTTGAGGAATATGGTAGACTGCACGGAGCTATGTGCAGTGTAGTTTGCACTATTCCGAAAGGCTTGAAGCTAATTAACAATCATTGCACCTCTTTTTTATTATTAATAACTTATTACAACTCCGGACTTCTGTTATGGCAAAAACTAGATGCAATTCGTATACAAACTGAACAATCTCTTTCAAAGTATTAGGGCCGGTTTCAGACGAAAACTCATCTGTTACACCGAAAGGCATGGTATATAAAAATAAATGAATAGAAAAAAATAAATAAAGCAGAAAAGAAAAAATAGCAGAAAAGAAAAAAAATTATAGTAGAAAAGAAAAAAACTATATAAAAAATTACTCAGAAATAAATAGAAGAAAATAAATATAACAGAAAAAAAAACTACACAGAAATAAATAGAAGAAAATAAAGCATAAAAGAAAAAAACTATACAAAAAAATTGGGGCGCTGCCCAGTGGGCCTGCTAGCCCACGGGCGTGCAATTACAGGCCCTAAAGGCCAAGCAGGCTCATAGGGCAGTGCGCAGAATTTAGGCCCAGAAGCCTGCTATATAGAGGAGTTCAAAGAGGCAGCCGCGACTGAGTTTATAAACCAGTGCGGCTGCCCTTCGCCCGGCGAGGTGGGACTAAACTTTGTGCATCGCGGGGTGGTAGCGCAAGACCTTTAGTACCGGTTGGTGGCTCCAACCGGTACTACTAAAGGCCTTCGTTTCTCGCCGCTTGGCCTGGCGAAAATAGGCCTTTAGTACCGGTTGGAGCCACCAACCGATACTAAAGGCCCATCCTATATATATAGCACTTACGAAAATTTCAGTTTCATCCCCTACTTCGTCTCCAACCGCGCCGCTCGATCCCGTCGTGTCGCCGCCCGTCGCCCGTCGTCCGTCGTCGTCGTCGTCGCCGCGGCGCCGCCCGTACATCTCTCTCCTCGCACCCGCGCCGCCGTCTGTCGTCGTCGTCGTCGCCGCCGCCCCCGCCCCGTATGCCGGCGCCCCGCTAGTACGTACGGGACGGCGGCGTACGGGGTGCGGCGTACACATACACACACACACGTATACACGCAGTACACACACATACACACACACGTACGTATACACGAAGTACACACACATACACATACACATACACACACATACACATTTTTTACTTATATTTTCTGTTATATGTTTTTTAGAAAAGTTAATTAGATGATCGAATGTTAGATTAATGTCAATTGTTGGAGATGAATATAGCTAGATATTAATTAGGTATATGAGATTTGAACTAGTTGAATAATTAATATAACTAGTAAATGGTTAGTTGAATTAATTAGTTGAATTAATTAATAGAACTTGTTGAATTAATAGAACTAGTTGAATTAGCTGAAATAATAGAACTAGTAATGTCAAATGTTAGATGAATTAGATAGAAATATATGTTAGATATTAATGTCAAATGTTAGATGAATATTAGAATTAGTTAGATATTAATTAATGTTAGATAGTAAGTGTTTAATGTTTCACCTATATGAACATAGGAAATGTCGTCTGACGATGAAAAAGATTTCATTATGTGCGAACACTGTGAAGACCAACGCGGCCTGTGCGACAGAAATTTCCTTGTTGATAATAGGCGCTTCAGCATCAATCTGGATGAGACATTCGAAGTGGATACAGTAAGTCACAACGGCAATTATTTTTTCGTAATATAAGCATTATACTTATGCTTCATTTGCTTCAACTTACAATTTTAAATTTTCACTGTTCTACTAGCGCATCCCCTGCCATGCAATTTTTTTTCTTGGATAAGATAGGTTTCAGTGCTATGGAAACTATGGAGGTAAAGAGAGTTTACCTGAAGACCGAGCATGGTTATATTTTCAACGTCAAATTATACAATGCAGACACATACACCCATTTTGAATGCAAAACTTGGCAAGCACTATGCAAGGCTTATGCATTTGAGCCTGATATGGTTATCACCTTTGATATTCATCCGGAATATGATATTGAAGGTAATAGAGACATCTGGGTCGATGTGCAGACGCCTCCAGTTCTACCATTATGTGAGTTTTTCTCAACCATGTTTATGTCTTTGATATTGTTTATTCAAAAATAGCTGACAACTAATTTCTATTGTCAGCTTATTTTGGTTCAACCAAACATGTCCGGCGCTTGGTAGACAGGACCTACTACTGTTCCGGGGCTGAACTAAACTGCGAGGAGATAAGTCATTATGTTTCATGGCTTGAGGATCTTCATACTGTCAAGACAAATTTTCTTCCTGCACTTAGAAATGTTAGTACTCAAAATGTGCGACCAATAGTGATCATATTGAACTACGGTCACATCTATAATAGAAAGATGGTAAGATTTTTACTATTTGTCCTTAGTGTATCTTTTGCATACATTATTTTTGAAGCTAAACTTTCATTGCTAAGTATATTAATTATTATATGATGTTCTTCAACAGGGACTCCCGATGACAGTTGTGCCTTAGTGGATCGAGACAAAAAGGTCGCATGTCAATGGTTAGCTTATGACCAAGATATCCTACATTGCACATGAGTGCATTTAGGATTTCTGAAAGCGATGAATGCTTAATAGTCAAAGATTGGAGAAAAATTGTTAACGATCGCAGAGAAGTACTAGGGGGCAGCAAGTACAAGCGCAACCCACGATTAGGAGACAGATTCATCTGCATGCTCTAGTATGATGAATCAGGAGAGCTATACATGTTCTATGCTATTTTACCTGAGAGGGAGCAGCAGGAGTGACACTAGTAGAAAAAGGGGCTTTTGTCCCGGTTGGTAAGGCCCTTTAGTCCCGGTTTTTGAACCGGGACTAAAGGGTCGTTACTAATGCCTCTCCCCTTTAGTCCCGGTTCTTACACGAATCGGGACTAAAGGGCGCGACCACGTGGAGCTCCACCTTTAGTCCCGGTTGGTTATGATTTTTTTTTGATTTTTTTTAAATTTTTTTGATTTTCAAAATTTTGAATTATTTTAACCTCTAGTCTGTAATCACCACCCCTCATCACTCCTCAATTTATCCTCTAACCACCCCTCATCATTCCATATCATCTAACTTCCCAAACGGTCACCCATCCTCCCACTCCCCCAGCCTGAGCATGCTTAACTTCCTGGTTCTATTCTCCCTCGTTTCCAAGTCTGCACTTGTTGTTTTCCTGACAATAGTAAGATGTCAATCCTATTAACCTTCAGGAATTTTGCTTAAGCATGAAGTGACACATTTCACTATTTGAGTTTGAAACTATTGTTTTAGAAAACAATAATTATTTAGTAACACTAAAATTTCTTGAATAATTAGTTTGACCATTGTTTGACCATAGTTTGACCACATCTGACCAAAATTCGAAATAACTAAAATAATTATTTAGTAACACTAATATTCTAGAATAATTAGTTTGACCATCATTTGACCACAGTTTGACCAGATTTGACCACATTTTTCCAAAAAAATTGAAACTATATTTTTTTGTTACTAGTGGCGCACCTAGCAAATGGTGCGCCACTAGTAAGTTTGAATTTTTTTCGATTTTTTCCACTCTAGATCTTAAAAGCACCTTAACTTTTCGAGTAGATGATTTTTCATATAACAAACTTTTTAATCCGAGTTCATATGCAAAAGTTATGCCCATTTTACAAATTCCAGAGAGATTTTGCAAATAAAGTCGAAATTCATATTTGTAAATTTTCCCAACAACTAGACCACATATCACATGGGAAACTTATTTTATTTTATTTTTTTGACATTTCCATCATTTT
>NC_057800.1:13287116-13322293 GCF_018294505.1 Triticum aestivum
GAAAATGGGACCTTTAGTACCGGTTTGTGCCATGAACCGGTACTAATGCCTCAAAGCCCATTAGTAGAGCTGACGCTTAGACACTCGAGTCAAAACATTTAGTCCCGGTTGGTGCCACCAACCGGGACTAATGGGCATCGCACCCTTTAGTCCCGGTTCGTGGCACGAACCGGGACTAAAGGGCCCAGGTGAACCGGGACTAATGCCTTAGCCGCATAAACCGGGATAAATGCTCACATTAGTCCCGGTTCATGACTGAACCGAGACTAATGTGAAAACTGCCCTGTGACCAAAGCCCTGTTTTCTACTAGTGTGATTTAGCTAGTTCATGCTCTTAGTACTTGTCCTCTCATGTTCGTATTCTCATCCTGCACTTAATTAATCTCAAATAGTGATTTGCTTGTGAATGCTTATAATATCATGACCATGTTGAACTCGATGATATCTTTGCTTCTATTACAAGTGAATGTTTCTTTTTTAAGCTAGTGTTGGTGGTGATTAGATATACTGTTGTCGGTGATGATATGATGCAAGAGTTTATTTCTATATTAATATGTGATGATGATGATGATGAGTTATTATATATATCATTTATGAAAGAAACCGCAAATTAGTTTGAACTAGCTAGATGGATCCTAGCTAGCTAAGTGATCAAGTATATATATGCCATATCCATATCCATATCAAGTATAACAACTCATTATAACGTAAAACAATCCTAAATTAAATTGATAACACAAATTTAAAGGAAAAATAAAAAATAAAATCAAAACCCACAAACCTTTTAATACCAGTTGGTGTCACCAACCGGTACTAAAGGGCTCCCTGCCCCCGGAGCTGGCTCGTGCCACGTGGTTGCCCTTTAGCACCGGTTTGTGCTGAACCGGTACTAAAGGGGGGGGGGATTTAGTGCCCACACTTTAGTGCCGGTTACCGAACCGGTAATAAAGGGCCTTACGAACCGGTGCTATTGCCCGGTTCTGCACTAGTGCACCCTCCATCGATTAGCCCGATGAAGCTATCGCTTCTACTTGCACAGCCACACAAAGAGTCGTTGTACCTTGAGTCATGACCTCTTTGACGTCCTAGTCTCGACGGATCCATGTGGCTATGTGGAGAGGTCTTCAGTGTCTCTGCACCTTGAGTCATGACCTCTCGACATAGCCACATGGATCTATCGGGTCTGTTCGGCATGGATCCCACGAGGACCAAGGCAATAAGCTTTTATACATTGTATGGCAGCAATATAAAGAGATAGTCATACGGTACTGAAACGAACGAATTAGTAGTTTATTGCTGATATATTGAACAAAAAGCCAGGTGCTAATGTATAGCACATGTCAACCCAGGGAGATGCAATTGTGCTATTTTCTTACGACCGTGCCCTCATAGGGGATCTTTTCACTGCATTTGTTTTGGTCCGTGCGCACTTATCGGTGCTGGGTCACGGCTGGGCTCGGAGGCCATCTTTTCGTCCGTGTGCACCTTTTGATGCTGGGTCACGGGTTGGGCTCGGTGGCCTCTTTTTATCTGTGCGCTTTGGCATCTTTCGCAGCTGACAGCCGTGCATTATCCTTGTGTTGACAATGTAGTAGGGAGAGTCCATTTAATAAACAGGTCACGTTTCAATTAAACTTTCGGTATGGTACTAATGACCAGCGCCGCCCCCGAGGTGTCAAGGCCACGAAGCCAGCGCCGCCATCTGCTCAGTTGATTGACTTGCATTGCTCGGTACTGTCGCTGGATACTCCTGGCTACGTACTTGTGTTGCCTTGCACTAGTTATTACTTCCTCTGTCCCATAATATAAGACATTTTTTAACACTACACTGGTGTTAAAAAATATCTTACATTATGGGACGGAGGGAGTAGTTTCAGTTGGAACCAAGAGAGAAGCGACGGCAGCAAAGAAGGCAAATGCCATCTTGAGATGCAATTGATGTGAATCAAGAGTATGATACAGAAGAGTGTGACTGGATTTAAATTTCAGATCGTGATGTGATTTTAGAGTGGAGTTGAGTGAATAGTTTGACTGAATGCAAAATTCAGCATTGTGTGCAAATATATGAAGAATTTTTTTTTGAGAACCAATGAGCCTCAGTACTCATGGTTGGTGATTACAATCAAGCAGCCGTAGCTGCTCTAACGACTCGGGTACTTTGCCCAGGAGGATACTATTGCCCCTCTTTTTTGCCTCCGCTGCTAGTTCATGCGCTAGGCTGTTGCTCTTTCTACTTATCTGTTGGGTAACGTAGCAGAAATTCAAAATTTTCTACGCAACACCAAGATCAATCTATGGAGTAATCTAGCAACGAGGGAAGGAGAGTGCATCTACATACCCTTGTAGATCGCTAAGCGGAAGTGTTCAAGTGAACGGGGTTGATGGAGTCGTACTCGTCGTGATCCAAATCACCGATGATCCTAGTGCCGAACGGACGGCACCTCCACGTTCAACACACGTACAGCCTGGGGACATCTCCTCCTTCTTGATCCAGCAAGGGGAGAGGAGAAGTTGAGGGAAAACTCCGACAGCACGACGGCATGGTGGTGATGGAGCTCGTGGTTCTCCGGCAGGGCTTCGCCAAGCACTATGGAGGAGGACGAGGTGTTGGAGGAGGGAGAGGGCTGCGCCAGGGGAAGGGTGCGGCTGCCCTCTCTCTCCCTCACTATATATAGGGGGAAGGGAGGAGGGGGAGGCGCCCTAGGGTTCCCTAGGGGAGGGGCGGCGACCACAGGGGAAACCCTAGATGGGTTTGGGCGCCCCCACCCCTTAGGAAACTTGCCCCCCAAGCCGGGAGGGGCGGCTGCCCTAGGGGTGGCGCCCCCACCTCTCCTGGTTACGTGAGATGGGGTGGGAGGGGCGCTCAGCCCCTTAGTGGGCTGATTTGCCCTCTCCCCTTGGCCCATAAGGCCCCCCAACGCTTGCTGGGGCCTCTGAAACCCCTTTCGGACACGTTGGTCATCACCTGGTACCCCCGGAACAATTCCGGACTCCAATACCCTTCGTCCAATATACCGATCTTCACCTCCGGACCATTCCAAAGCTCCTCGTCATGTCCGGGATCTCATCCGGGACTCCGAACAACCTTCGGTAACCACATACTATTTCCCATAACAACTCTAGCGTCACCGAACCTTAAGTGTGTAGACCCTACGGGTTCGGGAACCATGCAGACATGACCGAGACAACTCTCCGGCCAATAACCAACAGCGGGATCTGGATACCCATGTTGGCTCCCACATGCTCCATGATGATCTCATCGGATGAACCACGATGTCGAGGATTTAATCAATCCCGTATTCAGTTCCCTTTGTCCAGCGGTATTGTACTTGCCCGAGATTCGATCGTCAGTATCCGATACCTTGTTCAATCTCGTTACCGGCAAGTCTCTTTACTCGTTCCGTAACACATCATTCCGTGATCAACTCCTTGGTCACATTGCGCATGTGATGATGTCCTACCGAGTGGGCCCAGAGATACCTCTTCGTCACACAGAGTGACAAATCCCAGTCTCGATTCGTGCCAACCCAACAGACACTTTCGGAGATACCCGTAGTGTACCTTTATAGCCACCCAGTTACGTTCTGACGTTTGGTACACCCAAAGCATTTCTACGGTATCCGGGAGTTGCACAATCTCATGGTCTAAGGAAATGATACTTGACATTAGAAAAGCTTTAGCATACAAACTACACGATCTTTGTGCTAGGCTTAGGATTGGGTCTTATCCATCACATGATTCTCCTAATGATGTGATCCCGTTATCAACGATATCCAATGTTCATGGTCAGGAAACTGTAACCATCTGTTGATCAACGAGCTAGTCAACTAGAGGCTTACTAGGGAGATGGTGTTGTCTATGTATCCACACATGTATCTGAGTTTCCTATCAATACAGTTATAGCATGGATAATAAACGATTATCATGAACAAGGAAATATAATAATAACTAATTTGTTATTGCCTCTAGAGCATATTTCCAACAGTCTCCCACTTGCACTAGAGTCAATAATCTAGTTCACATCGCCATGTGATTAACACTCACAGGTCACATCGCCATGTGACCAACATCCAAAGAGTTTACTAGAGTCAATAATCTAGTTCACATCACTATCTGATTAACACTCAATGAGTTCTGGGTTTGATCATGTTGCTTGTGAGAGAGGTTTTAGTCAACGGGTCTGCAACATTCAGATCCGTATGTACTTCGAAAATCTCTACGCTATATTTGGAGCCATTTCAAATAACTGTTCTACTTGGAGCTATTCTAAATTGTTGCTCCATTATACGTATTCGGTATCTCTACTCAGAGCTATCCGGATAGGTGTTAAGCTTGCATTGACGTAACTCTTTGCGTCGAACTCTTTATCACCTCCATAACCGAGAAACATATCCTTATTCCTCTAAGGATAATTTTGACCGCTATCTGGTGATCTACTCCTAGATCACCTTTGTACCCTCTTGCCAGACATGTGGCAAGGCACACATCAGGTGCGGTACTCAGCATGGCATACCATATAGAGCCTATGACAAAAGCATAGGGGACGACCTTCGTCCTTCCTCTTTCTTCTGCCATGGTCGAGCTTTAAGTCTTAACTTCATACCTTACAACTCAGGCAAGAACTCCTTCTTTGGCTGATCCATCTTGAACACCTTCAAGATCATGTCAAGGTATGTGCTCATTTGAAAGTACCATTAAGCGTTTTGATCTATCCTTATAGATCTTGATGCTCAATGTTCAAGTAGCTTAATCCAGGTTTTCCATTGAAAAACACTTTTCAAATAACCCTATATGCTTTCCAGAAATTCTTCATCATTTCGGATCAACAATATGTCATCCACATATACTTATCAGAAATGTTGTAGTGCTCCCACTCACTTTATTGTAAATACAAGTTTCTAACAAACTTTGTATAAACCCATAAACTTTGATTACTCCATCAAAGTGTATATTCCGACTCCGAGATGCTTGCTCTAGTCCATGGAAGGATCGCTGGAGCTAGCATACCTTTTAGCATCCTTATGATCGACAAAACCTTTCTGATTGTATCACATACAACCTTTCCTTACGAAAGCTGGTAAGGAAACTTGTTTTGACATCCATCTGCCAGATTTCATAAATGCAGCTTATGCTAACATGATTCTGACGGACTTAAGCATCGCTACGGGTGAGAAAATCTCATCGTAGTCAACTACTTGAACTTGTGAAAAACTCTTCGCCACAAGTCGAGCTTCATAGACGGTGACATTACCATCCACGTCCGTCTTCTTCTTAAAACCCACATGTACCTAACAGCCTTACGACCATCAAGTAGTTCTTCCAAAGTCTGCACTTTGTTTTCATACATGGATCCTCTCTCGGATTTTATGGCCTCGAGCCAATTTTCGGAATCTGGGCCCACCATCGCTTCTCCATTGCTCATAGGTTCATCGTTGTCCAACAACGTGACCTTTAAGACAGGGTTACCACTTAGAAGTTGTACACACCCTTGTCAACCTATGAGGTTCGATAGTAACTCGATCTGAAGCTCCATGATCATCATCATTAGCTTTCTCTTCAACCGAGGCAGGTGCCACAAAAACATTTTTCCTGTGCTGCGCCACTCTCTGGTTGAAGTAAAGATTCAACAACCTTATCAAGTTCTATCTTCCTCCCACTCAATTCTTTCGAGAGAAACTTTTCCTCGAGAAAGGACCCGATTCGAGAAACAATCCCTATTGCTTTCGGATCTGAGACAGGAGGTATACCCAACTGTTTTGGGTGTCCTATGAAGATGCATTTATCCGCTTTGGGTTCGAGCTTATCAGCCTGAAACTTTTTCACATAAGCGTCGCAGCCCCAAACTTTTAAGAAATGACAGCTTAGGTTTCTCTAAACCATAGTTCATACGGTGTCATCTCATCGGAATTACGTGGTGCCCTATTTAAAGTGAATGTGGTTGTCTCTAATGCCTAACCCATAAACTATCGTGGTAATTCGATAAGAGACATCATGGTATGCATCATATCCAATAGGGTGCAGTTATGATGTTCGGACACACCCACTATGGTGTTCCAGGCTGTATTAGTTGTGAAACAATTTCCACAATGTCTTAATTCTGTGCCAAACTCATAATTCAGATATTCATCTCTATGATCATATCATAGATATTTTATCCTCTTGTCACGACGATCTTCAACTTCACCCTGAAATTACTTGAACCTTTCAGTAATTCAGATGTTGGAAATATGCCCTAGAGGCAATAATAAAAGCATTATTATTATGTTTCCTTGTTCATGATAATTGTCTTTTATTCATGCTATAATTGTGTTATCCGGAAATCATAATACATGTGTGAATAATAGACACCAACATGTCCCTAGTAAGCCTCTAGTTGACTAGCTCGTTGATCAACAGATAGTCATGGTTTCCTGACTATGGACATTGGATGTCATTGATAACGGGATCACATCATTAGGAGAATGATGTGATGGACAAGACCCAATCCTAAACATAGCACAAGATCATATAGTTCGTTTGCTAGAGTTTTTCCAATGTCAAAGTATCCGTTCCTTAGACCATGAGATCGTGTAACTCCCGGATACCGTAGGAGTGCTTTGGGTGTACCAAACGTCACAACGTAACTGGGTGACTATAAAGGTATACTACGGGTATCTCCGAAAGTGTCTGTTGGGTTGACACGGATCAAGACTGGGATTTGTCACTCCGTATGACGGAGAGGTATCACTGGGCCCACTCGGTAATGCATCATCATAATGAGCTCAAAGTGACCAAGGGTCTGGTCACGGGATCATGCATTACGGTACGAGTAAAGTGACTTGACGGTAACGAGATTGAACGAGGTATTGGGATACCGACGATCGAATCTCGGGCAAGTAACATACCGATTGACAAAGGGAATTGTATACGGGGTTGCTTGAATCCTCGACATCGTGGTTCATCCGATGAGATCATCGAGGAGCATGTGGGAGCCAACATGGGTATCCAGATCCCGCTGTTGGTTATTGACCGGAAAGTCGTCTCGGTCATGTCTACATGTCTCCCGAACCCGTAGGGTCTACACACTTAAGGTTCGATGACGCTAGGGTTGTAGGGATATGTATATGCAGTAACCCGAATGTTGTTCGGAGTCCCGGATGAGATCCTGGACGTGATGAGGAGTTCCGGAATGGTCCGGAGGTAAAGAATTATATATAGGAAGTGCTATTTCGGGCATCGGGACAAGTTTCGGGGTCACCGGTATTGTATCGGGACCACCGGAAGGGTCCCGGGGGTCCACCGGGTGGGGCCACCTGCCCCGGGGGGCCACATGGGCTGTAGGGGGTGCTCCTTGGCCTGCATGGGCCAAGGGCACCAGCCCCAAGAGGCCCATGCGCCTAGGGTTCAAGAAGGGAAGAGTCCCAAAGGGGGAAGGCACCTCCTAGGTGCCTTGGGGAGGAGGGATTCCTCCCTTGGCCGCACCCCCCTAGGAGATTGGATCTCCTAGGGCCGGCGCCCCCCCTTGGACTCCCTATATATAGTGGGGAAGGAGGGCCTCTCATAACACATCTTTGGTGCCTCCCTCTCCCTCTCCAACACATCCTCCTCCTCCATAGTGCTTGGCGAAGCCCTGCCGGAGTACTACAGCTCCATCAACACCACGCCGTCGTGCTGCTGCTGGAGCCATCTTCCTCAACCTCTCCTTCCCCTTGTTGGGTCAAGAAGAAGGAGACGTTACGCTGACCGTACGTGTGTTGAACACGGAGGTGCCGTCTGTTCGGCGCTAGGATCTCCGGTGATTTGGATCATGTCGAGTACGCCTTCCTCATCCCCGTTCTTTGAACGCTTTCGGGCGTGATCTACAAAGGTATGTAGATGCAATCCAATCACTCATTGCTAGATGAACTCCTAGATGGATCTTGGTGAAACCGTAGGAAATTTTTTGTTTTCTGCAATGTTCCCCAACATCAGACTCGTGATTCATCAAGTAAATATACTCAACATCTACTCAAATCATCTGTGAAGTAAGAATATAACGATATCCACTACATGCCTCAGCACTCATTGGACTGCACACATCAAGATGAATTACTTCCAACAAGTTGCTTTCTTGTTCCATCTTAATGAAAACGAGGCCTTTCAGTCATCTTGCTCATGTGGTATGATTTGCATGTCTCAAGTGATTCAAAATCAAGCGAGTCCAAAGATCCATCAACATGGAGCTTCTTCATGCGTTTTATACCATTGTGACTAAAATTGCAGTGCCACAAATATGTGGTACTATCATTACTATCTTATATCTTTTGGCATGAACATGTGTATCACTACGATCGGGATTCAATAAACCATTCATTTTAGGTGTAAGACCATTGAAGGTATTATTCAGAGTAACCATTATTCTCCTTAAATGAATAACCGCATTGCAGTGAACATAATCTAATCATGTCCATGCTCAACACAAAAACCAAATAACAATTATTTAGGTTTAACACCAACCACGATGATAGACGGAGCGTGCGATGTTTGATCACATCAACCTTGGAAACTCTTGCAACACCTATCGTCGTCTCACCTTTGGCTAGTCTCCGTTTATTCTGTAGCCTTTTATTTCGAGTTACTAACACTTAGCAAACGAACCGGTATCTAATACCCTGCTGCTACTAGGAGTACTAGTAAAGTACACATTTAATATATGTCCAATACATACTTCTGTCAACCTTGTCAGCCTTCTCATCTACCAAGTATCTAGGGTGTTCTGCTTCAGTGACCGTTCCCCTTATTACATAAGCACTTAGTCTCGGGCTTGGGTTCAACTTTGGGTTTCTTCACTAGAGCAGCAACTGATTTGTTGTTTCATGAAGTATCCCTTTCTTGCCCTTGCCCTTCTTGAAACTAGTGGTTTTACTAACCATCAACAATTGATGCTCCCTTTTGATTTCTACTTTCGCGGTGTCGCGAATAGCTCAAGGATCATATCTATCCCTGATATGTTATAGTTCATCTAGTAGCTTGGTGACAGTGACTTTGGAGAACCATCACTATCTCATCTGGAAGATTAACTCCCACTCGATTCAAGCGATTGTTGTACTCATACAATCTGAGCACATGCTCAACGATTGAGCTTTTCTCCTTAGTTTGCAGGCTTAAGAAACTTGTCAAATGTCTCATACCTCTTGACGTGGGCACTAACCTGAAATCCCAATTTCAGTCCTTGGAATATCTCATATATTCTGCGATGTTTCAAAAATGTCTTTGGTGCCTCAATTCTAAACCATTTAGCATTACGCACTGAACTATCATGTAGTCATCAAAACGTGTATGTCAGATGTTCGCAACATCCATAACCGACGTTCGAGGTTCAGCTCACTGAGCGGTGCATTAAGGACATAATCCTTCTGCGCAGCAATGAGGACAATCCTCAGTATACGGACCCAGTCCGCATAATTTCTACCATCAACTTTCAACTAAATTTTCTCTAGGAACATATCTAAAACAATAGAACTAAAGCGTGAGCTTCGACATAATTTGCAAAGTCCTTTTGACTATGTTCATGATAATTGAGTTCATCTCATTATTTCATGAACTCCCACTCAGATAGACATCCCTCTAGTCATCTAAGTGATACATGATCCGAATCGACTAGGCCGTGTCCGATCATCACGTGAGACAGACTAGTCATCATCGGTGAACATCTCATGTTGATCGCATCTTCTATACGACTCATGTTCGACCTTTCGGTCCTCCGTGTTCCGAGGCCATGTCTGTACATGTTAGGCTCGTCAAGTCAACCTAAGTGTTTCGCATGTGTTCCGAGGCCATGTCTGTACATGCTAGGCTCGTCAACACCCATTGTATTTGAACGTAAGAATCTATCACACCCGATCATCACGTGGTGCTTCGAAACGACGAACCTTCGCAACGGTGTACAGTTAGGGGGAACACTTTTCTTGAAATTTTAGTGAGGGATCATCTTATTTAAGCTACCATCGTTCTAAGCAAATAAGATGTAAAACATGATAAACATCACATGCAATCAAATAGTGACATGATATGGCCAATATCATTTTGCTCCTTTTGATCTCCATCTTCGGGGCTCCATGATCATCATCGTCACCGGCATGACACCATGATCTCCATCATCATGATCTCCATCATCGTGTCTTCATGAAGTTGTCTCGCCAACTATTACTTCTACTACTACAGCTAACCGTTAGCAATAAAGTAAAGTAATTACATGACGTTTATGTTGACACGCAGGTCATAAATAAATTAAGACAACTCCTATGGCTCCTGCCGGTTGTCATACTCATCGACATGCAAGTCATGATTCCTATTACAAGAACATGATCAATCTCATACATCACATATATCATTCATCACATCCTTTTGGCCATATCACATCACACGGCATATGCTGCAAAAACAAGTTAGACGTCCTCTAATTGTTGTTGCAAGTTTTTACGTGGTTGCTATAGGTTGCTGGCAAGAACGTTTCTTACCTACGCCAAAACCACAACGTGAATTGCCAATTTCTATTTACCCTTCATAAGGACCCTGTTCATCGAATCCGATCCGACTAAAGTGGGAGAGACAGACACCCGCCAGCCACCTTATGCAACTAGTGCATGTCAGTCGGTGGAACCAGTCTCACGTAAGCGTACGTGTAAGGTCGGTCCGGGCCGCTTCATCCCACAATGCCGCCGAATCAAGATAATACTAGTAACGGCAAGTAAATTGACAAAATCGACGCCCACAACTACTTTGTGTTCTACTCGTGCATAGAAACTATGCATAGACCTAGCTCATGATGCCACTGTTGGGTAACGTAGCAGAAATTCAAAATTTTCTACGCAACACCAAGATCAATCTATGGGGTAATCTAGCAACGAGGGAAGGAGAGTGCATCTACATACCCTTGTAGATCGCTAAGCGGAAGCGTTCAAGTGAACGGGGTTGATGGAGTCGTACTCGTCGTCATCCAAATCACCGATGATCCTAGTGCCGAACGGACGGCACCTCCACGTTCAACACACGTACAGCCCGGGGACGTCTCCTCCTTCTTGATCCAGCAAGGGGAGAGGAGAAGTTGAGGGAAAACTCCGACAGCACGACGACATGGTGGTGATGGAGCTCGTGGTTCTCCAGTAGGGCTTCGCCAAGCACTACGGAGGAGGACGAGGTGTTGGAGGAGGGAGAGGGCTGCGCCAGGGGAAGGGTGCGGCTGCCCTCTCTCTCCCTCACTATATATAGGGGGAAGGCAGGAGGGGGAGGCGCCCTAGGGTTCCCTAGGGGAGGGGCGGCAGCCACAGGGGAAACCCTAGATGGGTTTGGGCGCCCCCACCCCTTAGGAAACTTGCCCCCCAAGCCGGGAGGGGCGGCTGCCCTAGGGGTGGCGCCCCCACCTCTCCTGGTTACGTGAGATGGGGTGGGAGGGGCGCTCAGCCCCTTAGTGGGCTGATTTGCCCTCTCCCCTTGGCCCATAAGGCCCCCCAACGCTTGCCGGGGCCTCCGAAACCCCTTTCGGACACGCTGGTCATCACCTGGTACCCCCGGAACAATTCCGGACTCCAATACCCTTCGTCCAATATACCGATCTTCACCTCCGGACCATTCCAAAGCTCCTCGTCATGTCCGGGATCTCATCCGGGACTCCGAACAACCTTCGGTAACCACATACTATTTCCCATAACAACTCTAGCGTCACCAAACCTTAAGTGTGTAGACCCTACGGGTTCGGGAACCATGCAGACATGACCGAGACAACTCTCCGGCCAATAACCAATAGCGGGATCTAGATACCCATGTTGGCTCCCACATGCTCCACGATGATCTCATCGGATGAACCACGATGTCGAGGATTTAATCAATCCCGTATTCAATTCCCTTCGTCCAGCGGTATTGTACTTGCCCGAGATTCGATCGTCGGTATCCGATACCTTGTTCAATCTCGTTACTGGCAAGTCTCTTTACTCGTTCCGTAACACATCATCCCGTGATCAACTCCTTGGTCACATTGCGCATATGATGATGTCCTACCGAGTGGGCCCAGAGATACCTCTCCGTCACACGGAGTGACAAATCCCAGTCTCGATTCGTGCCAACCCAACAGACACTTTCGGAGATACATGTAGTGTACCTTTATAGCCACCCAGTTACGTTCTGACGTTTGGTACACCCAAAGCATTCCTACGGTATCCGGGAGTTGCACAATCTCATGGTCTAAGGAAATGATACTTGACATTAGAAAAGCTTTAGCATACGAACTACACGATCTTTGTGCTAGGCTTAGGATTGGGTCTTATCAATCACATGATTCTCCTAATGATGTGATCCCGTTATCAACGACATCCAATGTCCATGGTTAGGAAACTGTAACCATGTATTGATCAACGAGCTAGTTAACTAGAGGCTTACTAGGGACATGGTGTTGTCTATGTATCCACACATGTATCTGAGTTTCCTATCAATACAGTTATAGCATGGATAATAAACGATTATCATGAACAAGGAAATATAATAATAACAAATTTGTTATTGCCTCTAGAGCATATTTCCAACATTATCACCCGCAAACGATGAGAAGTGAACAGCTCAAGGGTCTTTTTTATATCAGCAATCAATGGATACCTTTCTGAACGACACTACTCACTTGACGAGATTTCCTTTTTTTTGCGAAAACTGCAATGTATTACTCAATCACATGTTCATTACAGTCTGTTGCTACTAACTCCGGCACCTCTGGAGGACCTGATCCAATCCAAGTCAAAGTCCTACCCTGAGCTCTACCAAAAGTAGCTAGATTGTCGCTGGCCTTATTTTGCGACCGCGAAACATGAGTAATACAAGATTGCCGAAGAGTAAGAAGGTATCTAATCTCATTAACTAAAGAAGCATACGCTGAACGGTTCATATCCCCACCAGTGATCATGGCCACCACCATAGCAGAATCCACCTCAATAGCAATAGGTAGATCGGAACGTTGAATAGACGATGATAGACCCTCCATGCAGGTGCAAAGTTCTGCTTCAAGAGCATCTCGACAAGAGAATAAGGCTCTACATGCAGAAAAAATAATCTCACCCGAAGAATTCCTCAATATCATTCCAGCTCCGGCAGCATAAGTCGACACAAAGGATCCATCCGTATTGAGTTTTACCCAGCCCTGCGCTGGTTTCTCCCACCTTCGACATAACGCGTCGGTCTTTGGAACTAGAGGCGCGCGATCCAAAGTAACAGAACTCTTTCCTTTCACCGGGTCCATGTGCGTGTTGGTACGGACAGCAAGCAGAGAAACCAGGTAGGACTATAAGAAGCGAATAGATACTTCCATCGGAGGGGCTGGTTTAGCGTGTGTGATCTTGTTCCTCACGTACCAGCTTCGCCAAAAAATGAACATCATCATGCACCGCTCCAACTCAGACAGGGGCGCCAAAGCATGTAATAACCATTCCTTTCCATTGTTAGCTAGTGAGTCAATCTCAGGGAGACTCCAGATTTTGGCCATGGCTCGGTATAGATCCCGCCCATACTGGCATCTAACAAACGGATGATAATTGTCCTCCGGCTCCAGCCCATAGACCGGACAGATACTTGTAGTTTCCAGGCCAATCTTGTTTTTGTTTTTCCACGTTGGTAATCCATCAGTAGTAGTTCTCCACACATGATTTGCCACTGTAGGCGTGGCGCCACAGTTCCAAATAAACTTCCAACAACTCCTGCCGCCATTTGCCGAAGTGCTCGACGAGGCCACATTCCTTCTGGTCAGCTCATCAAAGGCTAGATGATAAGCACTCTTAACTGTGAAATTCCCGGACTTTTCTGGCCCCCATGCAATAATGTCCTCTCCCAGCCTAGGGGATGCTCTAATTTTCATTATTTCCTCAACATCTGCCGCCATAAAATATTGTGATAGAAGATCACTCCTCCATGAACCATTCTCATTCAATAAGTCAGAAACAAAGCGAATCCGACAGCGTCCTTGCCTTGTGATCGGCTTATACGAGAACGGGCGGGGAATCCAGTTATCGCGCCAAACTCGGATGCTCCTGCCATTGCCTACTCTCCATATTAGACCCTTCTTCAACAGCTCCAACCCGTAACTAATAGCTTGCCATGACGATGATGCACTGCCCGCAAAAACTGTGTCCTCAAGTTTACCTTCCGGATAGTATCTTGCCTTTAACTCTTGCGCACATAGATTGTCAGGCCTCGTAATTAATCTCCAAGCTTGGCGAGCTAAGAGAGCTTGATTGAACAGCCGAAAGTCTCGAAAACCAGCACCTCCTCTATCCTTAGGCTGCATAAGGTAATCCCAACCTCTCCAATGTACTTTCCTCTTCCCATCCGTAGAGCCCCAATAAAAATTCCGCACCATCCTAGTGAGGTCATCGCAAACAGAGAAGGGCAGTTTGAACACGCCCATTATATAAGTAGGTAATGCTTGGGCCACTGACTTGATCAAAGTCTCTCTGCCAGGCTGCGCTAGATGACCATCGCCCCACTGGATAAGCCGCTTTGTAAGGCTTGTCTGAAGATTCTGAAACTTGCCTTTAGACATACGCCCATCTGGAGTTGGAAGCCCCAAGTATTTCTCCTCAAATACTGTACTAGTTACCCCCAAGACATCTCTGACTTCATCTTGTATAATTTGCGGTTAAGCACTGCCAAAGAACATTGAACACTTACTATAGTTGAGACTCTGTCCTGCTGCCACAGCATATAGGTCCAGAGCAGCCTTCATCCGTTCAGCCTGTCCTCTAGAAGCTTCAAAAAATAGTAAAGTGTCGTCTACAAACAATAAGTGTAAGATGCCTGGTGCCCGCCGACAGACTCGTACTGGAGTGATGTCGCCACTTTGCACTTTACTATGCAATATTACAGATAAACCATCCGCCACAAACAAGAATAAGAATGGAGACAGTGGGTCACCTTGCCGAAGCCCTCGCGACGGTGCAAACGAATCCAAGAGAGTTCCATTTAGTTTAACAGAATACCTCACCGATGTGACACATGCCATTATCCAGTCAATCCATCGCTGAGAGAAACCCATCTTTTGCATCACTTGCCTCAAGAAACCCCAATCCACTCTATCATAAGCTTTGGACAGATCAAGCTTGTAAGCACAGAAACTCTTTGTTGGGTCTTTCTCTTGCTTAATGTAATGAATACACTCGAAAGCCACTAGGGCATTATCAGTGATCATCCTCCCAGGGATAAATGCACTCTGTTCACTCGATATTAAATCATCCAGAAGCGGCCTCAAGCGGTTCACAAGGCACTTAGATATTACCTTGTATATCACATTACACAGACTAATTGGTCTGTATTTAGCCAACTTAGTGGGGTTAGCAATTTTGGGGATCAAAACAATAGTAGTAGAATTCACACCATCCGGCATCGCCCCCGTATGGACAAAGTCTCTGACCGCAGCAAGCACGCTGTCCTTCACTGTCCCCCAATTCCTTTGGAAAAATCGTGCGGGAAACCCATCTGGCCCTGGCGCCTTTAGGGGTCCTATCTGAAACATAGCGTCAGCAATCTCTTTATCTGAGAACGGCGCACACAGCCTATCATTGTCCTCTTCCGAGACCGATCTCTGTAACAAATCAACAACAAGAGCTGCATCGAGCAAAGAATCAGCCGAAAAGATGTTCTTAAAATAATCATTCACCAAGGATCCCATGGCCCCAAGGTCCGAGTGCATAACACCTATGCTGTTAGTCAACTCCCTTATCTTATTTTTCCTGGCTCTCCAAACAGCTTTGCTCTGGAAAAATTTGGTGTTTCGATCACCCTCCTTAAGCCATGAAATTCGTGATCTTTGCAACCATAACATTTCCTCCTGGTACAATAGTTCATTCATTTTGTCAGTCAGTGTCCTAATCTCTTCCCGGTCAGCATTCATGTTCATGAGCTCTTCTAGCTGAGTTCGGGATTTTGCCAACTCCCTCGTCACATTGCCGAATTTCCTACCCCATGATCCCAGCGAGATCATGGTTTTTGTGAGAGCGTCCTTTAACTCTGTCAAATTTCGGACCTCCCCAACGGCAGCCCGGCTTCTTTTATCACCTCTGGGAGTGCCGAGGCTTCAATTAAACTTTCGGTATGGTACTAACGACCAGCGCCGCCCCCGAGGTGTCGAGGCCACGAAGCCAGCGCCGTCGTCTGCTCAGTTGATTGACTTGCATTGCTCGGTACTGTCGCTGGATGCTCCCGGCTACGTACTTGTGTTGCCTTGCACTAGTTATTACTTCCTCCGTCCCATAATATAAGACATTTTTTAACACTACACTGGTGTTAAAAAATATCTTACATTATGGGACGGAGGGAGTAGTTTCAGTTGGAACCAAGAGAGAAGCGACGGCAGCAAAGAAGGCAAATGCCATCTTGAGATGCAATTGATGTGAATCAAGAGTACGATACAGAAGAGTGTGACTGGATTTAAATTTCAGATTGTGATGTGATTTGAGAGTGGAGTTGAGTGAATAGTTTGACTGAATGCAAAATTCAGCATTGTGTGCAAATATATGAAGAATTTTTTTTTGAGAACCAATGAGCCTCAGTACTCATGGTTGGTGATTACAATCAAGCAGCCGTAGCTGCTCTAACGACTCGGGTACTTTGCCCAGGAGGATACTATTGCCCCTCTTTTTTGCCTCCGCTGCTAGTTCATGCGCTAGGCTGTTGCTCTTTCTACTTATCACCCGCAAACGATGAGAAGTGAACAGCTCAAGGGTCTTTTTTATATCAGCAATCAGTGGATACCTTTCTGAACGACATTGCTCACTTGACGAGATTTCCTTTTTTTTGCGAAAACTGCAATGTATTACTCAATCACAGGTTCATTACAGTCTGTTGCTACTAACTCCAGCACCTCTGGAGGACCTGATCCAATCCAAGTCAAAGTCCTACCTTGAGCTCTACCAAAAGTAGCTAGACTGTCGCTGGCCTTATTTTGCGACCGCGAAACATGAGTAATACAAGATTGCGACAGTCTCTGATGAAGTGGTACCGCAGTTTAATGTGCTTCGATCTATCATGCATGACAGGATTCTTTGCCAGGGAGATCACGGACTTGTTATCCACCTTGAGCTTCACCGCACCAGTCTCTGACTCTCTGAACTCACCGAGCAGCCGCGACAGCCAGATGCCTTGACAGGCCCCCGTGGTCGCGGCGACATACTCGGACTCACAGCTCGAGAGAGCGACGATCTTCTGCTTCTGAGACTGCCAAGTTACTGCGCCACCTCCAAGGAGAAACAGCGTCCCGGAGGTGCTCTTCCGATCATCAACATCACCTCCCAGATCGCTGTCACTGTAACCAACAAGCTAGGCCATGCCCTTCCCTCTGGTGTACTTGCACCCCTGCTGTAGGGTGCCGGCGATATACCTCAGAATGTGCTTGACGGTGGTGCAATGCTCTTCTGTTGGTGCTTCCATGAAACGCGACACGTATCCGACAGAGAAGGTCAGATCAGGGCGCGTGTGCACCAAGTAGCGCAGGCTGCCGACGATGCTGCGATACTCTGTTGCATCAACTGCCGGTGATGTGCTCTGTTTGGACAGCTTGAACCGTGGCTCCATGGGTGTGTGACACACCTTGCATCCTGCCATGCCGCTCTTCTCGAGCAGTTTCCGTGCATACGCGCTCTGACTAATGATGATGTCGTCCGCGCCCTGCTTCACCTCAATCCCTAGGTAGAAACTGAGCAATCCCAGGTCAGACATCTTGAAAAGGTTTCGCATCTCACCCTTGAACTTGTTGATCTCCTCGGCATCTGACCCAGTGATCACCAGGTCGTCCACGTACACGCCAACGACGAGGCGCGAGGTCGCCGTGCCCCGAGCGTACACCGCGTGCTCTGACGGGCACCGCGTGAAGCCCAGCTCACCCAGGCACGTGTCCAGCTTGGTGTTCCAGGCTCTGGGCGCCTGCTTGAGGCCGTACAACGCCTTGTTCAGGCGCAGTACCAGGTGCTCCTTGCCGTCGACCTCGAAGCCGGGCGGCTACTGCACGTAGACCTCCTCCTCGAGCTCTCCGTTCAGGAAGGCGGACTTGACGTCCTGAACCGCCCAGCCCGCGTTCGCCGCGAGCGCCAGTAGCATCCGTACGGATTCGAGACGAGCCACCGGCGCGAACACCTCGTCGTAGTCGATGCCGTGCTGCTGGACATAGCCTTTTGCCACCAGACGGGCCTTGTGCTTGAGCACCTCGCCTTGAGCGTCCTTCTTGACCTTGAAGACCCACTTCAGACCGATCGCGCGGTGCCCAGACGGGAGCATGGGAAGATGCCACGTCTGGTTGTCCTCGATCGAGGTCATTTCCTCGATCATAGCTCGCCGCCAGTTCGCCTCCATCTCTGCTTCAGAGAACAAGGATGGCTCCTCTGCAGCTAGGAAGTGTAGCTCCTCGTCGGGATCATCCGCCGGCCCGAAATCCAGCACGTTCTGAAGAGTGCGGAAACGATGCTCGCGCTCCGCGTCGTCGGCCGCATCGAGGATGTTGTCGCTGAACGATGTCGACGGCGACACCAGTTCCACCCCTCCTGGGCTGGCTGGTGCTGGAGTGGTCTGTCCTGGGGATGACATCGCTGCAGACGACGTTGCTGGAGACGCCGGTGGCGTGGGCGGAGGCGAGGTATCCGCCCCTTCTTCCTCTGATGCACCTGGAGTTCTGCTCGCAAGGTGTTCGACCACGAACGTGTCGGTGCCGCTGAATGAGCTCATGGCGTCTTTTCCTGCCGTCCAGTCCCACCAAGCCCCTTCGTCGAAGACGACGTCACGTGTGACGTGCACGCGCCTTGTTGCAGGGTCATATGCTCGGTATCCCTTTGTGCCTTGCTCGTAGCCGACGAAGATCATGGGCCGGCTGCGGTCGTCAAGTTTCTTCAGGCCGGGGCGCGTGTCCTTGACGTGCGCTATGCACCCGAACGTGCGCAGGAAATGCACATTCGGCTTGCGCCCGTGCCAGGCCTCGAATGGCGTCTGCCCATCCAGGCTCTTCGTCGGCGAGCGGTTCAGAAGGAAAAACGCCGTGGTGACCGCCTCGCCCCAGAACTCGCCAGGCACGCCCTTTGCCTTCAGCAAGCTCCGGGCCATGCCCACCACCATGCCGTTGTGCCGCTCGACCACGCCGTTCTATTTCGGCGAGTATGGCGCAGTGAGGTGCCGGGCCACGCCGAGCTCAGCGCAGTAGGCCGTGAACGAGCCTGATGTGAACTCGCCACCCCTGTCCGTCCGCAGCGTCTTCAGCTTGTGTCCAGACTCGGACTCCGCGCTCGCCTGTATGCGCTGGATCGCTGCAGCTGCCTCGTCCTTGGACGTGAGCAACACGAGCCACATATAACGTGTCGCGTCGTCCACCAGGAGGAGGAAGTACTTCTTCCCGCCTGAAGTCGCCGGTGATATCGGCCCGCAGAGGTCGCCGTGCACCAGCTCAAGCCGCTCCACGGCATGGTACTTCGCCTGCTGCACGAACGAGCCCCGCCGCTGCTTGCCGGCCAGGCACGCGTCGCACAGCTGGTCCGCCTGTTCGATCAGGGGCATCCCGTGTACCATGCCCTGCCGAGCCAGTTTGCGCAGGGCGTCGAAGTTTAGGTGACCGTAGCGGGCATGCCACGTCCACGCCTCATCTGATCCGCTCTGGGCTACAAGACACACAAGCTGTGCGATCTGAAGAGCTATCGTGTACAAGCGATTCGGTGCCTTGTTTACCTTGGCGAGCAGGCGGCGTTGCCGATCGCGCATGCGCAACACGCCTCCCTGAATCAGCACCTGGCAGCCGCTCTCATCGAGCTGGCCCAGGCTGATGATGTGTGTGCGCAGGCGGGGAATGAAGTACACCCCCGTGATCGCGAGGTGTTCGCCGGTCTTGCACACCAGGAGGATCGTCCCTCGACCATAGATGTTGACGACGGAGCCGTCGCCGAACTTGACGCTCCCATGAACGCCCGTGTCGAGCTCAGCGAAAACTGAGCAGTCGCCAGTCATGTGGTTGGACGCGCCAGTGTCCAGGTACCACCGCCCGCCGCGGGTGCCGTCCTCGGCCCCGAGATTGACTTGCACCGCGTTCTCGACGAGGTAGATCGGTGCCGTGTGCACATTGTTGTCGCCGCAGTCGACCACGCCGCAGACCTGGGCCATCAGTAGCCCTGGTTCGTCATCCTCCGCGCCCACCTGCGCGAGATTGGCCTGCTCCTTAGCGCGATTATTGCACTCGCGCGCCTAGTGTCCTACCTGCTTGCAGTAACGGCAGATGTCTTTGGATTTATCTCCGCTACTGGTGTCGCGTCCCGCGCTCTAGCCACGGCCACCGCGTCCGCGGCCTCGCCCCCTGCCGCGCCCGCGACCGCGCCCGTTGCTGCCTGACGATCCATCGCCTTCGCGCAGCTTGAGGCGCGCGAACCACTCCTCCTCAGTAAGGAGCAGCCTGCCGCTGCTGTCACCGGCGCCGGGCGCCGCGTCCAGCTCGTATCTCTCCTCGGCGGCCTTGAGCCGCCCGATCAACTCTTTGAGGGCCAGAATGTTGAGGTCGACCAGAGTCTCGATCGCACATGCCATCTGCGAGTAGGCCTTGGGAACGACTGAGAGAAACTTGCGGACGACGGCGGGCTCGCCAATTTTGTCACCAAGTAGCTCAAGTTGAGTTACCAGAGAAGATAGGCGCATACCGAAGTCGTCGATGCTCTCGCCGTCGTTGAACTTGATCGCCTCGTACTGGCGGTGTAGAGACGTCGCCTTGGACTCACGAACGCGCGCTACACCGAGCCGCATCGTCTTGATCGTGCCCCAGGCGTCGTTCGCCGTGGGCTTGACGACGAGCGTGGACGTCATCTCCGGCGGCACCGATCACAACAGGCACTCCATTGCCGTGCGATCTGTCTCTCGCTCCAGAGTCCCGTCGTTGACGGCGACCCAGAGCTGGCGCGCCTCGAGCATCACTTGCATCAGGAGGGCCCAGTCCGCGTAGTTCATACGCGTCAGCATGGGCCAGGCCCCGCCGGTGTCACGGACGACGCGCTGGTGCACGACCATGGCGCCGCCGCCGCTGTTCCCTGAGTCCACCATAGTCTTCCCTGGGCTGTCAGGTCCTGCCATCTCCACAGGTGATCGAGCAACGGGGCTCTGATACCAAATGTCAGGAAGACGTCAACGGCACACACTCCGGCGATCACCAGAGATTTACTCGAGAGTGGGTGCGAGAGAGGGAGAGTATTTTTGCGCTGCTCAACTGCCTGCAGCTTTTCTGTTTCCTTCCTTTATTCAGTCATACAAGATCTAACTGAAAGCGAAAAAACGGGGCACGAATAGGTCGCGAGTGCTGCCATCCCAACACTCCCCACTCGTCGCCCGTCATGGCGCCGTGACCGTGCTGTCGTGCCATCCCACGACCGGGTCAAGGCGCCGCCAATCTAGCTAACTACTCCGAGGCGCAGCTCGGTTTATTTCTGATGAAACTGAAGCTGAAAGAAGCTACTGTCGAAACTAAAAGTTTCGACACCTAAAACCCTACTGTCTTCTGAAACTGAAGATTACGGCAACAAATCTCATTAACTAAAGAAGCATACGCTGAACGGTTCATATCCCCACCAATGATCATGGCCACCACCATAGCAGAATCCATCTCAATAGCAATAGGTAGATCGGAACGCTGAATAGACGATGATAGACCCTCCATGCAGGCGCAAAGTTCTGCTTCAAGAGCATCTCGACAAGAGAATAAGGCTCTACATGCAGAAAAAATAATCTCACCCGAAGAATTCCTCAATATCATTCCAGCTCCGGCAGCATAAGTCAACACAAAGGATCCATCCGTATTGAGTTTTACCCAGCCCTGCGCTGGTTTCTCCCACCTTCGACATAACGCGTCGGTCTTTGGAACTAGAGGTGCGCGATCCAAAGTAACAGAACTCTTTCCTTTCACCGGGTCCATGTGCGTGTTGGTACGGACAGGAAGCAGAGAAACCAGGTAGGACTGTAAGAAGCGAATAGATACTTCCATCGGAGGGGCTGGTTTAGCGTGTGTGATCTCGTTCCTCACGTACCAGCTTCGCCAAAAAATGAACAACATCATGCACCGCTCCAACTCAGACAGGGGCGCCAAAGCATGTAATAACCATTCCTTTCCATTGTTAGCTAGTGAGTCAATCTCAGGGAGACTCCAGATTTTGGCCATGGCTCGGTATAGATCCCGCCCATATTGGCATCTAACAAACGGATGATAATTGTCCTCCGGCTCCAGCCCACAGACCGGACAGATACTTGTAGTTTCTAGGCCAATCTTGTTTTTGTTTTTCCACGTTGGTAATCCATCAGTAGCAATTCTCCACGCATGATTTGCCACTGTAGGCGTGGCGCCACAGTTCCAAATAAACTTCCAACAACTCCTGCCGCCATTTGCCGAAGTGCTCGACGAGGCCACATTCCCTCTGGTCAGCTCATCAAAGGCTAGATGATAAGCACTCTTAACTGTGAAATTCCCGGAATTTTCTGGCCCCCATGCAATAATGTCCTCTCCCAGCCTAGGGGATGCTCTAATTTTCATTATTTCCTCGACATCTGCCGCCATAAAATATTGTGATAGAAGATCACTCCTCCACGAACCATTATCATTCAATAAGTCTGAAACAAAGCGAATCCGACAGCGTCCTTGCCTTGTGATTGGCTTATACGAGAACGGTTGGGGAATCCAGTTATCGCGCCAAACTCGGATGCTCCTGCCATTGTGTGACGCCCCCGATTCAATTGTACACTAAACATGCATGCAAATGTGTACGATCAAGATCAGGGGCTCACGGGAAGATATCACAACACAACTCTAAAACATAAATAAGTCATACAAGCATCATAATACAAGCCAGGGGCCTCGAGGGCTCGAATACAAGTGCTCGATCATAGACGAGTCAGCGGAAGCAACAATATCTGAGTACAGACATAAGTTAAACAAGTTTGCCTTAAGAAGGCTAGCACAAACTGGGATACAGATCGAAAGAGGCGCAGGCCTCCTGCCTGGGATCCTCCTAACTACTCCTGGTCGTCATCAACGGGCTGCACGTAGTAGTAGGCACCTCCGGTGTAGTAGTCGTCATCGACGGTGGCGTCTGGCTCCTGGGCTCCATCGTCTGGTTGCAGCAATCGAGTAGAGATAGGGGGAAAAGGGGGAACAAGGCAAACCGTGAGTACTCATCCAAAGTACTCGCAAGCAAGGAGCTACACTACATATGCATGGATATATGTGTAAAGGGCCATATCAGTGGACTGAACTGCAGAATGCCAGAATAAGAGGGGGATAGCTAGTCTTATCGAAGACTACGCTTCTGGTCACCTTCGTCTTGCAACAGGTAGAAGAGGGTAGGTTGAAGTCCTCCAAGAAACATCACATAGCAATAATCCTACCCGGCGATCCCCTCCTCGTATCCCTGAGAGAGAGCGACCACCGGTTGTATCTGGCACTTGGAAGGGTGTGTTTTATTAAGTATCCGGTTCTAGTTGTCATAAGGTCAAGGTACAACTCCAAGTCATTCTGTTACCGAAGATCACGGCTATTCGAATAGATCAACTTCCCTCCAGAGGTGCACCAACTTACCCAACACGCTTGATCCCATTTGGCCGGACACACTTTCCTGGACATCCCTGGCCGCGGAAGATCAACACGTCGCAGCCCCACCTAGGCTCAACAGAGAGGTCAGCACGCCGGTCTAAACCTAGGCGCCCAGGGGTCTGGGC
Organism: Triticum aestivum; assembly: GCF_018294505.1. Taxonomy (NCBI): domain Eukaryota; kingdom Viridiplantae; phylum Streptophyta; class Magnoliopsida; order Poales; family Poaceae; genus Triticum; species Triticum aestivum. The sequence goes on from NC_057800.1 coordinate 13,310,820, forward strand.
CCATCACCCTGAACACACCTGCACGTTGCGAGGGTGGCCGAAAGCAGACCTAGCCTAGTGGCGTTCCAGTCCAATTCGGCGCTTGCCGCTCAGTCGCTGACATCACGAAGTGCTTCGGCTGATACCACGACGCCGAGTGCCCATATCTTTCGCGCGTAGTTGGTTAGTGCGTATAGGCTCGTAGCCAACTCAGATCAAATACCAAGATCTCGTTAAGCATGTTAAATATCCGCGAACACCGAACAGGGCCAGGCCCACCTCTCTCCTAGGCGGTCTCAACCTGCCCTGTCGCTCCGCCACAAAGATAAACTCGCGGGTGCTCCACCAGCCGACCCGTCTTTGGTCACCACATGTATCATGTATAATGTATATAGTATATACCCGTGATCACCTCCCGAGTGATCACGGCCCGATAGTATAGCACAGCAGACGGATAAGAATGTAGGGCCACAGATGAAAAATACTAGCATCCTATACTAAGCATGTAGGATTGCAGGTAAAGGTAACAACAGTAGTATCAAGGACAGGCTATGCAGCAGTATAGGATTAACTGAAAGCAGTAACATGCTACACTACTCTAATGCAAGCAGTATAGAGTAGAATAGGCGATATCTGGTGATCAAGGGGGGGGGGGCTTGCCTGGTTGCTCTGGCAAGAGAGAGGGGTCGTCAACTCCGTAGTCGAACTGGGCAGCAGCAGCGTCGGTCTCGTAGTCTACCGGAGAGAAGAGGGGGAAGAAACAATGAATACCATGTAAACAGATGCATATCGATGCATGACATGACAAGTAACGATGCTAGGTGTGCCCTAACGCGGTAGGAGGTGATACCGACGAAGGGGGAAGACATCCGGGAAAGTATTCCCGGTGTTCCGTGTTTTCGGGAAGAGGAGCCGGAGGGGGAAAGTTGTGAGTTCGATAGGTTAGGGGTGTGTGGCGGACGAACATGTTGCATATCCGGAATCGTCTCGTCGTTCTGAGCAACTTTCATGTTGAAAATATTTTAATCCGAGTTACGAATTAAAAGATATGATTTTCTAAAGATTTTATTAATTTCTAGAATTTAGTTAATTATTTAATTAATTCAGAAAACAGATTAATGACATCAGCATGATGTCATGCTGACATCATCAGTCAACAAAGTTGACTTGGTCAACCTGACAGGTGGGTCCAGTGGGACCTACCTGTCATACACTGTTTAGGTTAATTACAGATTAGCTAATTTAATTACTATTTAATTAACCTAACTAGTTAATTAAATTAATTTAAACTGGATTAATTAACTTAATTAATTCATTAGATAATTAATTAATTAATAATTAATTTCATTAAATCATTTTTATTTTTATTTATTATTTTTATTTTTAATTCTCTTTTTTTAAGGGGGGGTGGGGCCCGTTTGTCTGTGGCACAAAGGCCTAGCGGGCGGGGCGCTAGCGGGTGGAGTCGGCGCGGGCGTTGGGCGCTAGCGCCCAGCCCGATTGGGCGCTGCGGATCCTGGTCGCCGGCCACGGCAGGGGCGCCGGAGCAGGGGGAGGTCGATGTCCGGGGGCGGGGCAGAGGGGCGAGAGCAAGAGGCGCAGCCTGGCGCCGGTGCGGGGTTGCACGAGAGGGCCGTCAGCGGCCAGTGGGTGGCCGGGGTGCTAGGAGGCGGGGATGGCGGCGACCCTGGCCGGTGCGGCCAGGTGCCGGCGACGCGGATAGGCGGCTAAGGCGGCCGGTTGCGAGGCGAGGCCACGGTGAGAAGGGCGGAGGCTTGCGTTGCCCGGAACTCGGGCGTACGGGGGAAGGGGAGGAGGCGAAGCTCACATCGAGGAGCAGGGACGGGGCAGCGGGGCTCGTGGGGGTTGATGGGGACGCCGACGAAGAGGAAGAAGGCCGACGGGGATGAGGCGCCGGCGAGGTAGCGACGGTGGGGCGGCGAGCGGCGGCCTCCGGGGTCGGGGAGGTGACGAGGCGGGGAGGTCGACGGCTCCGAGGCGACGTCGAGGTGCAGGCGATGGAGACGGCGTGGTGGGCGGCAGGGCCCCGGCGAGTGGCGCGGGTCGGTGACGGGACCGGGGCGGCACCGGGCGGCGGTGGGGTTCGGCGGTGGTCTCCTCCCGATCCAGATCGGGGGAGAGGGGGATATTTTGGGGGGGGAGTGGGGGCTGTCGGTGGGGAGTGGGTGGAGGAGTGGATAAGGGAGAGGAGTGGGGGCCGACCTAGGCCGGCCTGGTTGGCCCGATGGCCAGCTGGGCCGCGGTCCAGCAGGGGGGGGCTTCTCCTCCTTTTTTTCTTTCTGTTTTAAATCATTCTAAATTATTTAGGCCTTTTATAAAAATGTGCTTACCTCACCACAATTACCTTTGTAATATTTGAGAACCACCGAACATTTTAGTTTTAATTTTGAAAACTTTTGCCGCTTGACATTTGTTTGAATTTGAAATTGCCGCGGTTTGAGCTAACGGACGTTTAGCAAGAGTAATCGGGATGACGTGGCATGATTAGCGAGGAATTACTGTAGCATGATTATCCGGGCGTTACAAATCTCCTCCACTACAAGAAATCTCATCCCGAGATTTAGGAGGTAGAAGGAAACAGTGCGGGGTATTCATCACGCAGGCGATCCTCGCGTTCCCAGGTGGCTTCATCTTCAGAATGGTGCGACCACTGGACTTTGAGGAACTTGATCGCCTTCTGACGTGTGCGGCGTTTAGCTTGGTCGAGAATGCGGACCGGATGCTCTTTATAGGAGAGGTCCTGTTGCAATTCGAGCACTTCATGATCTACTGCTCGGATTGGGTCCTTGAAGCAGCGTCGGAGTTGTGACACGTGGAACACATCATGAACCTGAGAAAGGTTTGGCGGCAGTTCCAGTTGATATGCCACTTTTCCACGCCTTTCCAGAATAGTGAATGGGCCAATATAGCGAGGAGCTAGCTTGCCCTTGATCCCGAAGCGGTGAGCACCCTTCATTGGTGTAACGCGAAGATAGGCCTTTTTGCCAGGTTGATAGACCATGTCTTTATGATGACGGTCATAATTACTCTTTTGACGAGACTAAGCAGTCTTGAGATTCTCGCGAATAATGCGGACTTGTTCTTCGGCATGTTGGATAATATCCGGACCGAAGAGTGGACGTTCCCCAGTTTCTGACCAGTTCAGAGGGGTTTGGCACTTTCGTCCATATAACACTTCGAAGGGGGCCATCTTCAGACTAGCTTGATAGCTATTATTATAAGAGAACTCAGCATACGGGAGAGATTCCTCCCATTTCTTGCCGAAGGAAATAACACAAGCTCGAAGCATGTCTTCGAGAACTTGGTTGACACGTTCAACTTGCCCTTGTGACTGTGGATGAAACGCAGTACTGAAAGATAAGTGAGTCCCCATAGCTTCTTGGAAACTTGCCCAGAATCTGGAAGTGAATAAGCTGCCACGGTCCAAACTGATAACCAGTGGAATACCGTGAAGTGAAACAATTCTGGACATATAGAGAGTTGCAAGCTGACTAGCAGTGATCGTTTCCTTGACTGCCAGAAAATGTGCAACTTTAGAAAGCCGGTCAATGACGACAAGAATAGCATCATTACCTTTCTGCAACTTGGGAAATCCAGTGACGAAGTCCATTTCAACATGGTCCCATTTCCATTTAGGAATAGAGATAGGTTGCAGAGTTCCAGCAGGCCTTTGATGTTCTGCTTTGATACGACAGCAAACGTCATATTCAGCAACATAATGAGCAATGTCTCGCTTCATATTAGACCACCAGAATCTCTGACGAATGTCTTGGTACATCTTGGAGCTACCGGGATGAATAGACAAAGGCGTATCATGAGCTTCTTTCATAACCTTTGGAGTCAGATTCAGGTTTTCCCTCTTACTCGGTACCACTAGGCGACCTTTGAAGAATAGGGTGCCTGCGTCATCCACAGTGACGAATGAGGGCTTTCCTTCTGCGAGATAAAGTTTAATCCTCTCGACTTCATCGTCACATTTCTGTATCCATTTGATGGTGTCCACAAGATCTGGTTTCGCAACCAGGGTATTGAGAGAACCCCTGGAAACAACATGGAGGTTCATCTTGTGTAACTCTGGAGGAGGGGGAGCGAGTGCACCCGGAGTAACAATATGGAGGTTCAGCTTTCTGAACTCTTCAACGAGTGAGGGCTGAACTTTGTGAACCTGGAGGTGGTTGCAGTAAGACTTGCGGCTCAAGGCATCAGCCATTACATTAGCCTTGCCTGGTGTATAGGAAATACCCAAATCAAAGTCTGCAACAGTCTCCATCCATCTCTGCTGACGGAGGTTCAGGTCTGGCTGAGTAAACAGATACTTCAGACTTTGGTGGTCAGTGAAGATCTCGCAACGATTACCGAGAAGGTAATGTCGCCACTGCTTCAGTGCATGAATGACAGCAGCAAGTTCGAGGTCGTGAACTGGGTAGTTCTCTTCATGAGGGCGCAATTGCCGCGAGGCATAAGCAACCACTTTGTGCTCTTGCATTAAGATACAGCCTAATCCTTGACGGGAAGCGTCGCAGTAAATGATGAAGTCCTTCTTAGTATCAGGAGGAGCTAGTACTGGGGCAGAAGTCAACTTGTCTTTGAGTGCCTGGAAACTTTCCTGACATTTATATGTCCATTGGAACTTGACGCCCTTATGCAACAGGTTAGTCAGAGGCCTGGCAATCTTGGAGAAGTTCTCGATGAATCGACGGCAATAGCTGGCGAGACCGAGAAAACTTCTAACTTGCTTGACATTCTTCGGAGGAGTCCAATCGAGAATAGCCTGAACTCGTTCAGGGTTGACGGCAATACCATCCTTAGAGATGACATGCTCGAGATAGGTTACTTCGGGAAGCCAGAATTCACATTTGGAGAACTTGGCATAAAGTTGATGCTCTCGTAGCTTTTCCAGCACAAGACGAAGATGTTCAGCATGTTCTTCTTCATTCTTGGAAAATATCAGGATATCATCCAGATAAACCACGACGAACTTGTCGAGGTAATCCATGAATATATAGTTCATCAGTCGAGAGAAGGTGGCTGGAGCATTGGTTAAGCCGAAAGACATGACGGTGTACTCGTATGAACCATAACGAGTCACGAATGCGGTCTTTGGGATATCCTCTTCGCGGACACGGATCTGGTGGTAACCCAACCTCAAGTCGAGTTTAGAGAACACTGATGAACCAGCCAGTTGATCATACAGATCATTTATCCGAGGAAGTGGATACTTATTCTGAATGGTAGCTTGGTTTATAGGACGGTAGTCTTGGACCAATGGTTTGTCCCATCCTTCTTCTTGACAAAGAGAGAAGGTGCTCCCCAGGGAGAGCAACTTGGGCGAATGAAACCACTGCGAAGAGACTTGTCGATTTCCTCCTTGAGCTCAAGGAGTTCATGCGGCGGCATCTTGTAGGGTCGCTTGGCTATAGGAGTGGTGCCTGGTTTCAAATCGATGACGAATTCGACAGCTCTAGCAGGGGGAATCCCAGGAAGTTCTTCAGGAAAGACATCAAGGAATTCACGCACGACGGGAATGTTTTCAATACCCTCGAGTGGTGCAGCGTTAAATGCATTCAGGGCATAAAGCCGTGCTTCGGCATTTTGCACCAGATGAGCTTGGTAATTAACTATTTCATCTGAAGGGTGTAGCAGATGGACGGTTTTAGTGGCGCAAACTATGGAAGCAGTATGCGCCTTTAACCAATTCATTCCCAGAATGAGGTCAATGCTACATGACTTCAGTATGATGGGGGAGACAAGGAATTCCAGTCCTTCGATTTCAACGGGGACGTCGTTGCAAATCATGGAGGTTCGACATTGGCCCGCGGGGGTGTGTACTAATAGTGAAGCATTCATGTCTTCACTTTTAATGCCATGCATGAATGCAAAATCTTCAGACATGGATGAATGCGATGCCCCTGTATCAAATAAAACGCATGCTGGTACTGAATTTACGAGGAGTGTACCCATCACAGTAGCATGTTGGTCTTGAGCTTCGTTCAGATCAACGTGGGTGGCGTGAACTCGACCATAAGGCTTGGCATTGTTGTTGCGGGGCTGGTTGCTTCCACGGCCAGTCGCTGGAAGGGCCAGCTGATTCTGGTTCTGGTTGCATTCTCTAGCACGGTGCCCTGGTTGACCACACCTGAAGCACAAGCCATTATTGGGAGTGGGAACAGGAGCTTGGGGTGGTGGAGCTGGAAGCTTTGGCTGCCTAGTTGGAGTAGGCAGATGAGGTGCAGCATAGCTCTGCCTTGGGGCAGGTGCATTTGGCTGGTACATGCTGTTGGGAATCCATATCTTGCGCTTCTGCGAGGACGGGCCCGAAGATGAGCCCGTGTCACGGTTGCGCCTGTTAGAGCTCTGGTATTCCTGCAGACCAGTTTCGACATTGATAGCCTTGTTCACCAAGGTGGCGAAATCAGCAAAGTCGTGCACTAGAAGTGCGAGCTTGATGTCAGCTTGAAGGCCGTCACGGAACTTCTCCTGTCTGCGTGCATCAGTTGCAATGTCCTCTTCAGCATAGCGAGACAAGTCCAGGAACTCTCGCTGATAAGCTTCAACAGTCTTGTTGCCTTGGGTGAGGTTGCGGAACTCACGCTTCTTCCGGTCCATGACTCCTTGAGGGATGAAGCGGGCACGGAAAGCAGCTTGGAAGTCTGGCCAGGTGATGATTGTTCCAGCTGGCTGAATACGCCTGTGGCTGTCCCACCATTGAGCTGCGGGTCCCTTCAGGAAGAAGGAAGCAAAGGTGACATAGCTGGCAGGGGCTACATCAGCAGACTCCATCTCATAGGTGATGTCACGGAGCCAGTCATCAGCATCCAGCGGCTGGGTTGAGCTGTGGTACACACTTGGGTTGAGGCATATGAAATCCTGCAGAGTTGTTGTGTTTGGCTGCTGGTTCATATTGGGGCGAGGAAACTGAGCCATCATGTTCTCCATGAACTGGCGATTCATCTCAAACTGTTGGATCATACCAGCCATGTACTCAGGCGGTGGTGGGAAGTTGCCACCACGACCATGACCAGCTGGTCTAACCATCCTGCTAATATTAACAGGGGTAGTTCAGCATTTGAGAAATTTGCAAAGGACAAGAATCATTCATGATCAAACATGCATGATGAAAGCAGCACGATAGAAACTACATAGTAGTCGGCATAACTTACAAAAGGGATCATGCATAGAGTTCGGTACATAGAGTTCAGTACATAGACTAAGACATCATAGGCGGCACGCAGGCTCGCTGTGAATGCATCTAACACCAACAAGCAAGCCTACATCAGTCCCACACGGTACTGCGGAGGTAGTTGTAGCCTGAAAGCTGGTAGTGCGGCAGTGGATAGTCCTCCACATCAGTGGCCTGGGGGCCGCGGATACTCTGGTGCAGAACCCGACGCTCAGGTGGTAGAAGAGGACCCAGTGCGGGAGAGTAGCCTCCCACATCTGGCCATCCGACACCCTGGGGCATCACGGTCCTAGCTGGGTAGATCGCAGAACGCGGCAGCTCTCTGGATCGAACAAAGGGGTGCAACAGCGTCAGAGCACGGTAAAGGTGCTGACGGGTGGTGTACAACTCGTGGCGAAGAGCTCGGTTAGCTCGATCCAGCCCATCAGCATGCAGAACAAAGTTCTGATGGTAGAAGGGCTCTCGGGTGACAGTGGAGTAGGCAGCAGTGTAGTAACCCTCCGCACCAACATCAGATGCGATAGCAATGTGCCTGAAGGGGGAGGAGTCCAACTCCTGATACTCTCCACGAAGACGTGTCAGAGCAGCATAAGCAGCATCGTGGACTGCCATATCGATAGTCACCCCAACACCATGTGCGGCGTGCAGCACAGTAGTGGAGTCATACTCCCGAGAGTAGAGGTGGACGATGGCACGGTACTGCTCCTGGTTAAAGTCCTGGTACTCCTCAGAGACGGTGTACTCAGGGTGCCAGCGATAACCCAGATAGGTCATCATCTCTGCTAGCACCGCAGGTGATCCCGAGGCACCAATGGCTGTCGTGTGGCGCACGACCTGCCTCATGGGTTCCATCTAAAAACAAAGATGTTTCAAAGGAGTCAATGACAGTGTGGAAATTGTCCAAAATACTATTCTAAAGAATAACTATGGCTTTATCCAACTTTGGGGTGAATGTGGTCACGGGATCCTAGTGTTAGTTAGTAAATTTGTTTAACCCGAGTAGAAGAAGAGAGTTTAGAGTCCCAGAGTAAAGGTCGAGGAGTAAAAGATCCTAGTACCACCCGATGGCGACGTGGGCCCATAAGGCACACAGCCATGTTAGTAAAAGTTTTTGCAATGTCTAGACTCAACTTCGGCCAAGGAGTGTGGAAGGGGGATTCCTACAGACAGTCGGCTCTGATACCAACTTGTGACGCCCCCGATTCAAACGTACACTAAACATGCACGCAAATGTGTACGATCAAGATCAGGGGCTCACGGGAAGATATCACAACACAACTCTAAAACATAAATAAGTCATACAAGCATCATAATACAAGCCAGGGGCCTCGAGGGCTCGAATACAAGTGCTCGATCATAGACGAGTCAGCGGAAGCAACAATATCTGAGTACAGACATAAGTTAAACAAGTTTGCCTTAAGAAGGCTAGCACAAACTGGGATACAGATCGAAAGAGGCGCAGGCCTCCTGCCTGGGATCCTCCTAACTACTCCTGGTCGTCGTCAACGGGCTGCACGTAGTAGTAGGCACCTCCGGTGTAGTAGTCGTCATCGACGGTGGCGTCTGGCTCCTGGGCTCCATCGTCTGGTTGCAGCAATTGAGTAGAGATAGGGGGAAAAGGGGGAACAAGGCAAACCGTGAGTACTCATCCAAAGTACTCGCAAGCAAGGAGCTACACTACATATGCATGGATATATGTGTAAAGGGCCATATCAGTGGACTGAACTGCAGAATGCCAGAATAAGAGGGGGATAGCTAGTCTTATCGAAGACTACGCTTCTGGTCACCTTCGTCTTGCAACAGGTAGAAGAGGGTAGGTTGAAGTCCTCCAAGAAACATCACATAGCAATAATCCTACCCGGCGATCCCCTCCTCGTATCCCTGAGAGAGAGCGACCACCGGTTGTATCTGGCACTTGGAAGGGTGTGTTTTATTAAGTATCCGGTTCTAGTTGTCATAAGGTCAAGGTACAACTCCAAGTCATCCTGTTACTGAAGATCACGGCTATTCGAATAGATCAACTTCCCTGCAGAGGTGCACCAACTTACCCAACACGCTTGATCCCATTTGGCCGGACACACTTTCCTGGGTCATGCCCGGCCGCGGAAGATCAACACGTCACAGCCCCACCTAGGCTCAACAGAGAGGTCAGCATGCCGGTCTAAACCTAGGCGCCCAGGGGTCTGGGCTCATCACCCTGAACACACCTGCACGTTGCGAGGGCGGCCGAAAGCAGACCTAGCCTAGTGGCGTTCCAGTCCAATTCGGCGCGCGCCGCTCAGTCGCTGACGTCACGAAGTGCTTCGGCTGATACCACGACGCCGAGTGCCCATATCTTTCCCGCGTAGTTGGTTAGTGCGTATAGGCTCGTAGCCAACTCAGATCAAATACCAAGATCTCGTTAAGCGTGTTAAATATCCGCGAACGCCGAACAGGGCCAGGCCCACCTCTCTCCTAGGCGGTCTCAACCTGCCCTATCGCTCCGCCACAAAGATAAACTCGTGGGTGCTCCACCAGCCGACCCGTCTTTGGTCACCACATGTATCATGTATAACGTATATAGTATATACCCGTGATCACCTCCCGAGTGATCACGGCCCGATAGTATAGCACAGCAGACGGACAAGAATGTAGGGCCACAGATGAAAAATACTAGCATCCTATACTAAGCATGTAGGATTGCAGGTAAAGGTAACAACAGTAGTAGCAAGGACAGGCTATGCAGCAGTATAGGATTAACTGAAAGCAGTAACATGCTACACTACTCTAATGCAAGCAGTATAGAGTAGAATAGGCGATATCTGGTGATCAAGGGGGGGGGCTTGCCTGGTTGTTCTGGCAAGAGAGAGGGGTCGTCAACTCCGTAGTCGAACTGGGCAGCAGCAGCGTCGGTCTCGTAGTCTACCGGAGAGAAGAGGGAGAAGAAACAATGAATACCATGTAAACAGATGCATATCGATGCATGACATGACAAGTAACGATGCTAGGTGTGCCCTAACGCGGTAGGAGGTGATACCGACGAAGGGGGAAGACATCCGGGAAAGTATTCCCGGTGTTCCGTGTTTTCGGGAAGAGGAGCCGGAGGGGGAAAGTTGTGAGTTCGATAGGTTAGGGGTGTGTGGCGGACGAACAGGTTGCGTATCCGGAATCGTCTCGTTGTTCTGAGCAACTTTTATGTTGAAAATATTTTAATCCGAGTTACGGATTAAAAGATATGATTTTCTAAAGATTTTATTAATTTCTAGAATTTAGTTAATTATTTAATTAATTCGGAAAACAGATTAATGACATCAGCATGATGTCATGCTGACATCATCAGTCAACAGAGTTGACTTGGTCAACCTGACAGGTGGGTCCAGTGGGACCTACCTGTCATACACTGTTTAGGTTAATTACAGATTAGCTAATTTAATTACTATTTAATTAACCTAACTAGTTAATTAAATTAATTTAAACTGGATTAATTAACTTAATTAATTCATTAGATAATTAATTAATTAATAATTAATTTCATTAAATCATTTTTATTTTTATTTATTATTTTTATTTTTAATTCTCTTTTTTTTAAGGGGGGGTGGGGCCCGTTTGTCTGTGGCACAGAGGCCTAGCGGGCGGGGCGCTAGCGGGTGGAGTCGGCGTGGGCGTCGGGCGCTAGCGCCCAGCCCGATTGGGCGCTGCGGATCCTGGTCGCCGGCCACGGCAGGGGCGCCGGAGCAGGGGGAGGCCGATGTCCGGGGGCGGGGCAGAGGGGCGAGAGCAAGAGGCGCAGCCTGGCGCCGGTGCGGGGTTGCACGAGAGGGCCGTCAACGGCCAGTGGGTGGCCGGGGTGCTTGGAGGCGGGGATGGCGGCGACCCTGGCCGGTGCGGCCAGGTGCCGGCGACGCGGATAGGCGGCTAAGGCGGCCGGTTGCGAGGCGAGGCCACGGTGAGAAGGGCGGAGGCTTGCGTCGCCCGGAACTCGGGCGTACGGGGGAAGGGGAGGAGGCGAGGCTCACATCGAGGAGCAGGGACGGGGCAACCGGGCTCGTGGGGGTTGATGGGGACGCCGACGAAGAGGAAGAAGGCCGGCGGGGATGAGGCGCCGGCGAGGTAGCGACGGTGGGGCGGCGAGCGGCGGCCTCCGGGGTCGGGGAGGTGACGAGGCGGGGAGGTCGTCGGCTCCGAGGCGACGTCGAGGTGCAGGCGATGGAGACGGCGTGGCGGGCAGCAGGGCCCCGGCGAGTGGCGCGGGTCGGTGACGGGACCGGGGCGGCACCGGGCGGCGGTGGGGTTCGGCGGTGGTCTCCTCCCGATC
>NC_057800.1:13322502-13335979 GCF_018294505.1 Triticum aestivum
GGCCGACCTGGGCCGGCCTGGTTGGCCCGATGGCCAGCTGGGCCGCGGTCCAACAGGGAGGGGGGGCTTCTCCTCTTTTTTTTCTGTTTTAAATCATTCTAAATTATTTAGGCCTTTTATAAAAATGTGCTTACCTCACCACAATTACCTTTGTAATATTTGAGAACCACCGAACATTTTAGTTTTAATTTTGAAAACTTTTGCCGCTTGACATTTGTTTGAATTTGAAATTGACGCGGTTTGAACTAACGGACGTTTAGCAACAGTAATCGAGATGACGTGGCATGATTAGCGAGGAATTACTGTAGCATGATTATCCGGGCATTACACATTGCCTACTCTCCATATTAGACCCTTCTTCAATAGCTCCAACCCGTAACTAATAGCTTGCCATGACGATGATGCACTGCCCGCAAAAACTGTGTCCTCAAGTTTACCTTCCGAATAGTATCTTGCCTTTAACACTTGCGCACATAGACTGTCAGGCCTCGTAATTAATCTCCAAGCTTGGCGAGCTAGGAGAGCTTGATTGAACAGCCGAAAGTCTCGAAAACCAGCACCTCCTCTATCCTTAGGCTGCATAAGGTAATCCCAACCTCTCCAATGTACTTTCCTCTTCCCATCCGTGGAGCCCCAATAAAAATTTCGCACCATCCTAGTGAGGTCATCGCAAACCGAAAAGGGCAGTTTGAACACGCCCATTATATAAGTAGGTAATGCTTGGGCCACTGACTTGATCAAAGTCTCTCTGCCAGGCTGCGCTAGATGACCATCGCCCCACTGGATAAGCCGCTTTGTAAGGCTTGTCTGAAGATTCTGAAACTTGCCTTTAGACATACGCCCATCTGAAGTTGGAAGCCCCAAGTATTTCTCCTCAAATACTGTACTAGCTACCCCCAAGACATCTCTGACTTCATCTTGTATAATTTGCGGTTAAGCACTGCCAAAGAACATTGAACACTTACTATAGTTGAGACTTTGTCCTGTTGCCACAGCATATACGTCCAGAGCAGCCTTCATCCGTTCAACCTGTCCTCTAGAAGCTTCAAAAAATAGTAAAGTGTCGTCTACAAACAATAAGTGTGAGATGCCTGGTGCCCGCCGACAGACTCGTACTGGAGTGATGTCGCCACTTTGCACTTTACTATGCAATATTACAGATAAACCATTCGCCACAAACAAGAATAAGAATGGAGACAGTGGGTCACCTTGCCGAAGCCCTCGCGACGGTGCAAACGAATCCAAGAGAGTTCCATTTAGTTTAACAGAATACCTCACCGATGTGACACATGCCATTATCCAGTCAATCCATCGCTGAGAGAAACCCATCTTTTGCATCACTTGCCTCAAGAAACCCCAATCCACTCTATCATAAGCTTTGGACAGATCAAGCTTGTAAGCACAGAAACTCTTTGTTGGGTCTTTCTCTTGCTTAATGTAATGAATACACTCGAAAGCCACCAGGGCATTATCAGTGATCATCCTCCCAGGGATAAATGCACTCTGTTCACTCGATATTAAATCATCCAGAAGCGGCCTCAAGCGGTTCACAAGGCACTTAGATATTACCTTGTATATCACATTACACAGACTAATTGGTCTGTATTTAGCCAACTTAGTGGGGTTAGCAATTTTGGGGATCAAAACAATAGTAGTAGAATTCACACCATCCGGCATCGCCCCCGTATGGACAAAGTCTCTGACCGCAGCAAGCACGCCGTCCTTCACTGTCCCCCAATTCCTTTGGAAAAATCGTGCGGGAAACCCATCTGGCCCTGGCGCCTTTAGGGGTCCTATCTGAAACATAGCGTCAGCAATCTCTTTATCTGAGAACGGCGCACACAGCCTATCATTGTCCTCTTCCGACACCGATCTCTGTAACAAATCAACAACAGGAGCTGCATCGAGCAAAGAATCAGCCGAAAAGATGTTCTTAAAATAATCATTCACCAAGGATCCCATGGCCCCAAGGTCCGAGTGCACAACACCTATGCTGTCAGTCAACTCCCTTATCTTATTTTTCCTGACTCTCCAAACAGCTTTGCTCTGGAAAAATTTGGTGTTTCGATCACCCTCCTTAAGCCATGAAATTCGTGATCTTTGCAACCATAACATTTCCTCCTGGTACAATAGTTCATTCATTTTGTCAGTCAGTGTCCTAATCTTTTCCCGGTCAGCATTCATGTTCATGAGCTCTTCTAGCTGAGTTCGGGATTTTGCCAACTCCCTCGTCACATTGCCGAATTTCCTACCCCATGATCCCAGCGAGATCATGGTTTTTGTGAGAGCGTCCTTTAACTGTGTCAAATTTCGGACCTCCCCAACGGCAGCCCAGGCTTCTTTTATCACCTCTGGGAGTGCCGAGGCTTCAATTAAACTTTCGGTATGGTACTAACGACCAGCGCCGCCCCCGAGGTGTCGAGGCCACGAAGCCAGCGCCGCCGTCTGCTCAGTTGATTGACTTGCATTGCTCGGTACTGTCGCTGGATGCTCCCGGCTACGTACTTGTGTTGCCTTGCACTAGTTATTACTTCCTCCGTCCCATAATATAAGAAATTTTTTAACACTACACTGATGTTAAAAAATATCTTACATTATGGGACGGAGGGAGTAGTTTCAGTTGGAACCAAGAGAGAAGCGACGGCAGCAAAGAAGGCAAATGCCATCTTGAGATGCAATTGATGTGAATCAAGAGTACGATACAGAAGAGTGTGACTGGATTTAAATTTCAGATCGTGATGTGATTTGAGAGTGGAGTTGAGTGAATAGTTTGACTGAATGCAAAATTCAGCATTGTGTGCAAATATAAGAAGAATTTTTTTTTTTGAGAACCAATGAGCCTCAGTACTCATGGTTGGTGATTACAATCAAGCAGCCGTAGCTGCTCTAACGACTCGGGTACTTTGCCCAGGAGGATACTATTGCCCCTCTTTTTTGCCTCCGCTGCTAGTTCATGCGCTAGGCTGTTGCTCTTTCTACTTATCACCCGCAAACGATGAGAAGTGAACAGCTCAAGGGTCTTTTTTATATCAGCAATCAGTGGATACCTTTCTGAACGACACTGCTCACTTGACGAGATTTCCTTGCCCACCACTGCACAGTCCACCTCCACTTCCAGAGTGCCGCAGTAGAACCGCACGAGCTCCTGTAAGCCGGTCAGTAGAGCAGTTGCTTCTGCTACCTCGACCGAAGCACAAACGTCCAGGTCTCTGCATGCTGAAATGAGTACAGCCCCGGCAGCATCACGGACAACTGCGCCAGCCCAAGCCCTGCCTGAATCTTTCAGGAAAGCAGCGTCGGAATTTATTTTTGCCGTTCCCTCGCCTGGTTTCACCCAGTGATTGTGTGACCATAATTACACCTGTGTGTAGTGGCGGAGCTTCATGGGGGCCAAAGGGGGCTATTGCCCCCCTCCCCCCTCCCTACTGTAGGAAACCTCATAGTATAACCATAATTATTAGGTCAAGGCAAGACACAAGTACTCGGTTGATCTATCCTAGACTAGATGGAGCACGTATGAATTTGCTGGCTACCTAAGCTAAGCATATTGATGAACCACTACGTAGTACGTACTAGCTAAGCTAAACAATCTTCATCAAGCTCCGCCACTGCCTGTGTGTTGTGTTGCTCACTATTGCATATATGAAGCTATGGGATAGGGGTTTTCTTATGTCGTCCTTCCTTCGTGGAACCCAAACCTAGCTAGCTAGTTGTGCCGGTCAGCTAGTTGAGGGAGTGCGTCAAGAAGGCTCTAGCGAAGAGCCCTTGACATCTCAAGTCTGTATCATGCAGTTACATGAGACATTGCTTGTTTGTGTTTGACACCGAGTCTTGGACAGTTGGACTGTTCTACATGGTTGGGGAAAATTGACGAGGGTGGGTTTCTGAATGTGTTCAATCTAGGCACGCATTTTCTCCTTGTTTTGGTTTTGTCTATGAATTATGATGATTTACATAGTTGTAGCTTAGAATGTTCACATGTTCCATTGAATAAGTATGATTCTTTTGAATAAGTAGGAACCAAAACGATTTAGTTAGTCTTTTTCTTTCACCAAGCTTTGAACGCTCACCACATGTGCCGCATGGTAACGAATTAGATAGGCCTTCAAATATTTAACCACAAATCTGTTTGGCAAACGTTCTACCGTAGTCTTGACGAAACTGAGTTTCTGTTTGTGCGGGGAGATGAAACTAAGTTGTAGCTTGAAAAGTTAACATGATGCATTAAATAACGTAGGAATTGGAACAATTTAAGTAGCTCCTTAAGTATTCAACGACAAATCCATGCGGCGT
Organism: Triticum aestivum; assembly: GCF_018294505.1. Taxonomy (NCBI): domain Eukaryota; kingdom Viridiplantae; phylum Streptophyta; class Magnoliopsida; order Poales; family Poaceae; genus Triticum; species Triticum aestivum. The sequence continues at coordinate 13,326,796 of NC_057800.1, forward strand.
GCGTTCCTTTTCCAATGTTGAATGTTCAAATCCATGTTAGTGCATTGCAATAATCAAAACATTATCGGTGCACTGCCTTTGGCTTTCATATGTTCATTTCGATGCAAGAAGAAAACCATTATTTGCTTTCAATTTTGAGGAGCATTTTCCCTCTTGACTTGGAGAGGAAAAATATACAATGTGCATGCGCTTATACACCAACGCCGCCTGCTTCGCGGCAGGCAAGCAAGATCCGGTAGCTTTCCCCCTCCTCCCCGCATCGGCCGAACGCCCCGATGCTCCTCCGATGGCCGCATATCATCCTATTGTGTGTCCTCTTTGTAATACAATGTTCCACTGCTTGTAGGAAATTGAATGGATCAAACTGGGATGTGAACCAACCACAGTTACAACACCAGGCAACTAATGCCGGCATACGTCACAATTACATGTCCTTCCCACAGTGGAGGGAAGGATGGCATACTTGTGGTTTAGATATCATCTTTCTTTGATCCAAGGTGCGACCAAACCGTATCACTGAAACCTGCAGAAAAAGCCGCAGTCGAACCGTATCAGTGCAACCCGTAGAAAAAGGAAGCTACAACAGCGTGAACCAAATATAAATCACGAGACAAGCTTGCCCTCCGTCGTGCAAGATGACTTCTCTGGCACTCGCGCTTACTAGGGGTCAGGCTTGTGTATCCGGATGCCGCTCAAGATATAACCACCAAACGCATTCATCTGCATGTGTGGGTGGGTGCGCGATGGAAGGACCTGTATCCACAGACCAAGCGAGATTGAAAAAAAAGGAATCACAACTTTTTACACACAAAAGTAGTAAGCACTAATGACAGATCATTTGTTGTATTTCAAGCCTACTGGGCCGAGGTGATAGCCGATCGACCTTGTGTGTCAAACCAACATGTGATAAAATCTGTCCATTCGATTATTAGTATTGAGCATGTTCACCACATCATAAATCTCATCAGTTTATTACCCCCTCCGTCCCATAATATAAGATGTTATTATAACCAATATATGAGTGCATTGGTTCTAATAAGATCTTATATTAGGACGGAGGGAGTAGTATTTAAGCAGCACAGCAACCAAAATTGCAGTGTAAACAGAAACATTTTCAAAGTTTAGGCGTCAGATAGGTTCGTATATTCCTTACTGGCATGACGCATTAATCAGGCTTATAAAAGACGAGCAAAGTGAAAACTCAAACAAAACTCGAGTATAACTATTTCTGGTGTAACATCATCGTTGCTAATGTACTGACCTGATACTCTCGGAGCCAGGGTTCAGTAATCTGTAACGCAATTGCCATTTTCGATACCTGCAAACTATGCATGCATGTTGCAAGAGGCTGCATATAGATACCAGAAAACAAAAGGATAAGTAACAGCAAAACCACACTTTACAAAAGGAACAAACAGCAAAACCACACTTTACAAAAGGATGAAACGAAAACCAAGTCAATTCAGCACATAAGCTAATGATTTTAGGAAAGTGACAGGATAATAATTTTTGAAATAAAATTCTACCTAGAAAGGTAAGCTCTCTGCAGAAGCACCGTAAACCAAACATTTAGCAAGAACTGCCATGCTTCAGTGTCAATTGTAAAGAACAATATTTACCTGAAGATATTGATGATAGATAGCAAATGGGGCCGAATAGGACAGGAGTGGAAGCAAATCGGCAACCACACTTTCTACCTCATGGTCAGGAGCAGCAACAATCAAACTGTGTTGACATAAAACCAGTATATTAATAAAAATATTTAGACTCATACTGCAGTTGTCTTCTACTGATGGAGTATACTTCGCATTACCTGCTAAACCCATGTTCTCCCCAATATTTCATCCTCTCTGGTGAGGGTGCCTTTCCTGCTCTCGGCGCTTTGGGAGCTATTGAATTACCATTACTTCCTTTGCAATCTACAGATCAATGTAGCAGCAACAGTTGGAACATTGCGTTTTTGCGGAAAGTTCTTAGTGTTAGTTTGATCACTACTTATCCGACATAGAAATGTCACCTTGATTAAGGTGGTCCGTTGCAGGCTCAGGGACCTCCATATTAATTGGCTGCACTGTCATTGACTGAGCATTCCCATCTGATACTTCTGTATTAATTGGTTTTGCCGGGGATGACTGAAGACTCTCATCTGGTACAGCAGCAGGTTCAACTAAATCGCGTTGAATGCTGCCACTGAGAACAGAAGGAGCATCACCAGCACTTTGCAAGGAGCAGAGGTCACCAAGTGGTGCCTGGAAAATCCTGAATAGAGTGTTTATGATAATTATAATTTCAACTCTTGAGCATTACATAAATTATATATTGAAGTATTCGCACTTGCTACTTCAGTTATAATTTCAACTGCTTCATACAGGTCCATTTACATAGTGATAGTAGATGACAATTCAGATAAAATAGAAAATGGTAGAATGGTACTGCATATATTATCTGAAATCGTAGAAAATGTATTTACCAACATTCTTAGTATGCTCTTGTAGCCAGTTTAAGGGTACACTATAGTGTCACAGATTAATGTATAAATTATACTCCTGCTTGTAATCCGAAGGTTCTCTAACTAATTATCTCCTTAGATGAGAATCCTCTGTAAATGAGAAGCCATATAGTGCCAAAAGGTGGATTTACCTGCTGGTCATGTCGCTGCTCAAATTATACATTCTTATTATATCTATGGAGCTGGGCGCTGATCCAAGATATGTGCTACAAACATATCCTGTACCTATAATAGAAATAACAGAGACAATCAATAATGATTGAAACTGGCATATGCATTAAAATGGTGATGCACAACACACAAGAATCAGGTTTACTTTACACATTTACAAATATTAACAAACAACTCGGGCTGGCAGTGGCAGGTGAGCCTATAGCTTTCATATTTGTAGATGTATATTGCAGTTTGGTGGAAACAAGCGTGACTTGTGAGAATTAGTGATTACATGCCACAATATTTTCTATTGCACACATACCAAGTAAAAGATTGATACGTAACAGCTTTCCACTGAAATCAGGGTATTTTTCAACAAACAGCTAGGTTAAAATAGTGTCTTTTGAAAAACCAAATTAAATGGAGCACAATCTACAGTTCAAAAAAAATGGAGCACAATCTCCACAAAACTAAATTCCATTCGATTGGTTAACACCAAATAATGTTCAGTACCACAAAAGAAAGCATAATTTACCTCCTAAGCGTTCAGCTACGGCTCCAACAACTAAACCCCCCACCATATCAACGGCAAGCACATCTGAATATGCACCAACATTTGCCATAGACAACAAGAGGGAGAGCGCATCAACTCGCATAAACCTGGGGAACACAGAAATAATAGCGTTAAGTAGCTAAGTGCTATAGCTATCCACTTCTGTTGTTTCTAGGCAACAAGATCAAGAAATTGACTATGATGACAAGGAAAAAAAAAGATTGGCCCTAACAAGTAATGAAAGGGAAATAATAATTACCCTATTCGAGCTGGGTACTTCTTGAAATATGTCTCACAAATGCTGTAGCATAAAAGGGAACAACAATATTAGATAATTTTGCACACCATCCAGTAGTATATGTTAAGTCTAATGAGCAAAAAAAAGGCAATTATCTTTTCAAGTGCCAAGCACTTTGCAAATACGAGTTACAACAGAATTATTTCAAAATTACGCCAACTTTCCAGATAACGAAGTTAATCGAGTTCAGTGGGTAATCTTTCAAACCAAAAGCTGGGAAACCGACATGTTCTATTGAGAGAGAATTAAAACTCACCCAGCCCACCTGGCCAACCAAAAAAATTAATTTGCACTGTGAATTTTATAAAGCAAAAAGTTATTTCTTGTTCTGAACACCCTATAACACCACTTTCTAATTAAATAGAGGATACATGAAAATTCAAAAGAAGAGCAGTGGAAATAGAAAGCAACAGCCCATACGCTAGATGTGTTACCATCAACTGTTTGTAGTGAAATTACAAATAAAGCAACGAATTCTTTCTTACTAGTCCTACATCATTCACACTCTACAACAATCTTCAAACTTTAGTTAAGAAGAAACTTCAAAGATATTGGTTCACTACTTTGGACAAGACATCCACTACAGAGAGCTAATCAGAAGAAGTATCTTTGCATTCAAATAAACACTACATATGGTCACATATGTGATTGTCACACTCATACATCACCACAAGTTTGACAGAGCATTCGCTTTCAAAAGATATGTAATATGTTTCCTGCTGCAAAAAGGGAAGCACATGATACCTTCTGGAAGAGGGGCGTCGCAAAAGCACTTTCGGTGCATATTTCTTTTGTTTCTTCAGTTTGTATTTCTCCTGCAACCGAACAGGTTGAACTAAATCAGTCCTCATCCGCGTCCTCCAGAACAGTAAGGAATCAAGCTACAGTAACTGATACTAACCTGTGAGAACACAGTCTTATTTCCAAATGTGGAGCTATTCGCTATCAGAGCCTCCACAATCGCATCCCCGCTCGCACCCTCCCTATTAAAACCGTGTGACGTAAAATCTTGTTAAAACAGAGAGCAGACAAATAAATATCCTACGCAAGCAGGACACAGTTGAAAACGGTCGAATCCTCACCGCTTCATCGCCTCGATGTCCTCGCTCGACAGCGTCTGCGCTGTATTATTATCAACCAGGGACCTATTGTCCCTGGTCTCGTCCTGCGCCTGGCCACAGGCGCTGCCGTCTCGCGCCTTATCATCTGTACCAATGCCAGCCATTGCTATTACTACAAAGATAAAATAGCAGAATATATTTTACAGAGTACATTAATGGACTGGAAGAGAAAAACATTATCATGCTTGCTTGCCTTGAGACGACGCGTCGGTGGCGGCGCAGGGGACAAGGCCGGAGGGCCCGACGCGGAAGAGGGAGCCGAAGGGGCGGCCGAGCAGCGGCTGCAGCGAGCAGCTCTTGTCCCCTATCTTCACCGTCCTGCGCCACCACACAACAGAGAGCCGTTAGCCCGACCGCGCCAGCTAGGGTTTCGGAGCAGGAAGCTAAAGAGGGGAGGGGGAGTAAGGGTACGGACGCGCCGGTGGTGAGGCGGAAGAAGGCGAGGCGGTCGCCGTCGTTGATGTCGAGGAGCACGCTGCAGCCCTCCCACGCCTCCCGCGGAATCACCGGCGTCGGCGTCTGCGGCGGCGGCGGCGCCATTGGAGTCGCCGAGTTCGGGAGTTTGGGAGGGAGACGGAAGCAGAGGAGGGTTTAACCAGACCTGGCCAGCGGGCCGGCACGGCTCACCCTAAACGGGCCGGTCATGGCACGGCACGCAAAGGCCCGTACATAAGCGGGCCGTGCCGGCCGGCATATGTCCCTCGCCTTGAGGCCCAGGCATAGCAAATAAAAAATGAAAGAAGTATACAAATCACCCCAAATCCAATCTTTGGGACACATATCCCCTGAACTTTAAAACCGGGACAAATCACACCCTCAAATTACTAAAACCGGGTTAATAGCATCCTTTAGTGGTTTCAATCAAATCTTGAGCGGTTTTCGTCTCCACTGATGCCAATTAGATGCTGACAGGGCAAGAAAACTTTGAATGGGTCCCATTAGCCAGTTCTCCCCTTGCTTCTTTCTTTCCATTTCCCCTCGTTCCCTTCCTTTCTTTCCTTTTCCCCTCGTCTCCATAATCGCTCTTCCGTTCCCTAGGGCTCGGCCGCCGTCGCCGTCGCCGTCCGCCGTCGCCGCCCGTCGTCGCCGTCGTCGCCTGCTCACCCTGTGCGTTCGGTTTATTCGGTTTACATGGTTCGGTTTATACGGTTTTTCGGTTTGTACGGTATTAATACTCCAGTAAATATGGTATGAAAATAAAATATGGTTCGGTTTTGGTATATACCAAATTATTTCGGTATGGTTTCGGTATATACCATAAAAACCAAAGTTGACGCGAATTAGAAAATGACGTAATAATAATTTGCAAATTTATGATTCAAAACACATACTATTTTACACAAATAGTATATGACTATATATATAAGTATATATGCATGCATTGATTCATCTGTTGATGGTTATGGACGTGCTTAGCATTTTAAAAAGAGAAAAATGACTATGTTATAAGAAAAATTTACGTGCTTAGTAGTGAATTTGACTCATGTACAAGAAAAATGACAACTTGTACGGTTGTTCATCTCAAGAAATATAAATTTATTTTTACTTCGGTTTATTCGGTTAACCGTTCGGTTTTTCGGTATATACCATAAAAACCAAAGTTCAAATCGGTATGAAAAGTTCATACCATACCGAAACCAGAAACCATAAAAACCATAAAATCGGTTCGGTTTGGTTTATTTTCGGTATGGTTTTTTGGTTCGGTTTTAAAATGCACAGAGTGATCGCCTGCTACTTGCCTGTCTCCGAAAGAAACAATGTGTCCAGGTGCGTGCGCCTCCATCTCCGCTGCTTCTCTGCTTCGTTTCTGGTGTAGTTCGTCGGCAAAATCGCGAGCGCCGGTGTACGATCGCTTGCGCCGCGGAGGTGTGGGTTTGGGTGAGGGGAATGGGGTGTGCAAAATTCTGCCCGTTCCGTAGTCAGCCTCCTCACAATGAAACTGTAGCTTGCCTACTGCCCAACTTTGTTGTGGTTTTTACTGTACCACATGAGAGCAGCCGCTGACAGCTTGCTCTGTTCAAGTGGCAGCGATAGGATTTATGGCGTGAGAGCAAACTGCCCCATTCAAGTGAAAAGAGGGATCTTGCTATATGCCCTGTTCAAGTGCATGGGTGATGCCCTGTTCTGTATATGAAAAGAGGGATCTTTTCGTTAGGAAAAAGGTGCAGAATTTGGTGCAGGACAAACTAGTCTCTATTGTGCAAAGTAAATGGGGCTGAATGAACTCCCATTGCTGGAGATATATTGTAGATGACTACCATGTTTGGTTTTGGAGAAAAGTGCACTTTTTTGTCTGAATAAACTGAATTTGCATTGTTTCTATGTTAGTTCAGAGTAAATTATCTGCTATGCTAGTTCTTTGTGTATATCACAACAAGAAAGTTTCTCTTAATGTTAGTCCTTTGTGTCTCAATTTGTAGGTTCACCTGGTCCCGATCCATTGGACAACTTCTTTGTCAGGTTTCACTATTATGGATAATTTCAGCAAGTGCATGGAAAGCTGGATTACATTGGGGAATTGGTGGTAGAGTTGGCCATCCCAAGGGATTATTTGTCCTATGCAGAATTATGTAACTATGCAGAAGATATGTATCAGGTGGAAAGAGGTCATTGCAAAGGTACTTACACCTACAAATTGCATTGGTTACCTCCAGGAAAAAACCTCAAGGATGGTCTGATGTTCATATGTGATGATGAGTCAGTGAAGAGGATGGACATTGGAATAATAGATGGATATGCTGATGTTTTTGTTGAAGAATTGGACATGCCAATTCAGCAACACTTTAACAGTGATGAAGAAATGCACCAAGAAGAAACCATGTTATCCGCTAGTGATGAGCAATTTGACATACATGCGGTTGATGAACAGATTGACATATGTGCAGGTCTGTTGTCAGTAAATGTAGGAGAAACTTACTCTAGGCACAGAGGGACAAAACTACCACTTATTAGTGTGCAAGTTGTTGACACTGCAGTGGTTGATGAGTTGTTCCTTGAAAAGGTGGCAGGTGCTGCTGGAAGTGCTCAAGTTAGTGCATCATCTGCTCATGAAACACAGAGAGAAGTTGCTAGACCTGTTAAGTTGCAAGTCAGAAGAAGGGCAATGGCACAATCTACTGCCACTACAACTAAACATGAGACCATCACTGAACAAGTTCTAGCAACAGAAACACCTCCTACTGCTACACCAGTTAGTGCAGATCATGAGATTGCAACTGAACATGTTCCAGCAACAGAAGCACCTCTTGTTGACAAATCTGATGAAGAGGACACTGAATATGAACCAATACCTGATTGTGTTGGGGAACGCTGCAGAAAACAAAAGTTTTCCTACGGTTTCACCAAGATCCATCTATGAGTTCATCTAGCAACGAGTATTCAGATTGCATCTACATACCTTTGTAGATCACGAGCGGAAGCGTTCAAAGAACGGGGATGAGGGAGTCGTACTCGACGTGATCCAAATCATCGGAGATCCTAGCGCCGAATGGACGGCACCTTCGCGTTCAACACACGTACGGTCAGCATGACGTCTCCTCCTTCTTGATCCAGCAAGGGGGAAGGAGAGGTTGATGAAGATCCAGCAGCACGACGGCGTGGTGGTGGATGCAGCAGTCACCGCAGCAGGGCTTCGCCGAGTTTCTGCGAGAGGGAGAGGTGTAGCAGGGGAGAGGGAGGCGCCAAGGCTTAAGGGTGCGACTGCCCCTCCCTCCCCCTTTATATAGGCCCCCTGGGGGGGCGCCGGCCCTTGGAGATCAGATCTCCCAAGGGGGGCGGCGGCCAGGGGGGTGGAGTACCCCCCAAGGCAAGTGGGGTGCCCCCCCCCACCCTAGGGTTTCCAACCCTAGGCGCAGGGGGTGGGCCAAGGGGGGCGCACTAGCCCACTATGGGCTGGTTCCCCCTCCCACTTCAGCCCATGGGGCCCTCCGGGATGGGTGGCCCCACCCGGTGGACCCCCGGGACCCATCCGGTGGTCCCGGTACAATACCGGTGACCCCCGAAACTTTCCCGATGGCCGAAACTGCACTTCCTATATATAATTCTTCACCTCCGGACCATTCCGGAACTCCTCGTGACGTCCGGGATCTCATCCGAGACTACGAACAACTTTCGGATTACTGCATACTCATATCTCTACAACCCTAGCGTCACCGAACCTTAAGTGTGTAGACCCTACAGGTTCGGGAGATATGCAGACATGACCGAGACGCCTCTCCAGCCAATAACCAATAGCGGGATCTGGATACCCATGTTGGCTCCCACATACTTGTAACGCCCAGATAATTAAGCTACAGTAATCCCTGCTAATGATGCCATGTCACCTCGGTTACCGTGATTAAACTCACGTTGATTCGAACCCGGTTCAAATTCAATTGAAAACATAGGCAAACAATAAAAGTTTTCAAAATTTAAATCTAAAATGTCCGGGGGTTGTCAAATATTACAAAGGTAATTATGGTGAAGTGAACACATTTTTATAAAATGCATAAATATTTTAAATTGAGTAAAACAGAAAGGAAAATAAATTAAAAAAAAACAACAGACACCCC
>NC_057800.1:13337019-13342505 GCF_018294505.1 Triticum aestivum
ACTGACTAGGGGGCCCCGCCCCCAGAACGCAAAAAAAAATAATAATAAAAATATTAAAATAAATAAATAAATAATAAATAATAAAATAAATAAAAACAATAAATATAATTAATAAAATTAAAATGATTTAATAAAATTATTAATTAATTACTTAATTAATTAAGTTAATTAATCTGGTTTAATTAAATTAATTAACTAGTTAAGTTTAATTAAACTGCAATTAGATTAACCTAAACCCTAATTAACCTAAATAGAGAATGACAGGTGGGTCCCACTGGACCCACATGTCAGGGTTGACTCAGTCAACCCCTGTTGACTGCTGACGTCAGCATGACATCATGCTGACGTCTACCTTTTTTTCGAATTAATTAAATAAATAATTAAATTCCAAAATTATTAAAATCTTTTAAAAATCATATCTTTTAATCCGTAACTCGGATTAAAATATTTTCAACATGAAAGTTGCTCAGAACGACGAGACGATTCCGGATACGCAATCCGTTCGTCCACCACACCCCCCTAACCTATCGAACCCGCAACTTTCCCCCTCCGGTTCACCAGTCCGAAAACGCGAAACACCGGGAATACTTTCTCGGATGTTTCCCCCTTTCGTCGGTATCACCTACTACCGCGATTGGGCACACCTAGCATCGTTACTTGTCATGTCATGCATCGTTATGCATTTGTTTGCATTGTATTCATTGTTTCTTCCCCCTCTTCTCTCCCGTAGACTACGAGACCGACGCTGCTACTGCCCAGTTCGACTACGGAGTTGACGACCCCTCTCTCTTGCCAGAGCAACCAGGCAAGCCCCCCCCCCTTGATCACCAGATATCGCCTATTCTACTCTATATTGCTTGCATTAGAGTAGTGTAGCATGTTACTGCTTTCCGTTGATCCTATTCTGATGCATAGCCTGACATTGTTGCTACACCTGTTGATACCTTGCCTGCAATCCTAAATGCTTAGTATAGGATGCTAGTTTATCATCATTGGCCCTACATTCTTGTCAGTCTGCCTTGCTATACTATTGGGCCGTGATCACTCGGGAGGTGATCACGGGTATATACCATACATACATACATACTATACAGATGGTGACTAAAGTCGGGTCAGCTCGAAGAGTACCCGCGAGTGATTCACGGATTGGGGGCTGAAAGGACCGTTGTCCCGACGGCCCTCTGTGTGGATCTTTATGGCGGAGCGACAGGGCAGGTTGAGACCGCCTAGGAGAGAGGTGGGCCTGGCCCTGTTCGGCGTTCGCGGACACTTAACACGTTTAACGAGATCTTGGTATTTGATCTGAGTCTGGCTACGAGCCTATACGCACTAACCATCTACGTGGGAGTAGTTATGGGTATCCCGACGTCGTGGTATCAGCCGAAGCACTTCAGACGTCAGCAACGGAGCGGCGCGCGCCGAATTGGACTGGAACGCCACTAGGCTAGGTCTGCTTTCGGCCGCCCACGCAACGTGCAGGTGTGCTCAGGGCGATGGGCCCAGACCCCTGCGCGCTTAGGTTTAGACCGGCGTGCTGGCCTCTCTGTTTTGCCTAGGTGGGGCTGCGACGTGTTGATCTTCCGAGGCCGGGCATGACCCAGGAAAGTGTGTCCGGCCAAATGGGATCGAGCGTGTTGGGTTATGTGGTGCACCCCTGCAGGGAAGTTAATCTATTCGAATAGCCGTGATCTTCGGTAACAGGATGACTTGGAGTTGTACCTTGACCTTATGACAACTAGAACCGGATACTTAATAAAACACACCCTTCCAAGTTCCACAGACAACCCGGTGATCGCTTTTCCGCAGGGCGACGAGGAGAGGATCGCCGGGTAGGATTATGCTATGCGATGCGACTGGAGATGCGCTTGGAGATGCTACCTGGATATGCTACTTGGAGATGCTACTTGGAGGACTTCAATCTACTCTCTTCTACATGCTGCAAGACGGAGGCTGCCAGAAGCGTAGTCTTCGACAGGATTAGCTATCCCCCTCTTATTCTGGCATTCTGCAGTTCAGTCCACTGATATGGCCTCTTTACACATATACCCATGCATTTGTAGTGTAGCTCCTTGCTTGCGAGTACTTTGGATGAGTACTCACGGTTGCTTTCTCCCCCCTTTTTTCCCCTTTCCTTTCTTCCTGGTTGTCGCAACCAGATGTTGGAGTCCAGGGGCCAGACGCCACCGTCGACGACGACCCCTACTACACCGGAGGTGCCTACTACTACGTGCTGCCCGCTGATGACGACCAGGAGTGACCTAGGAGGATCCCAGGCAGGAGGCCTGCTCCTCTTTCGATCTGTATCCCAGTTTGTGCTAGCCATCTTATGGCACCCTGTTTAACTTATGTCTGTACTCAGATATTGTTGCTTCCGCTGACTCGTCTATGATCGAGCACTTGTATTCGAGCCCTCGAGGCCCCTGGCTTGTATTATGATGCTTGTATGACTTATTTTATTTGTAGAGTTGTGTTGTGATATCTTCCCGTGAGTCCCTGATCTTGATCATACACATTTGCGTGCATGATTAGTGTACGATTAAATCGGGGGCGTCACAAGTTGGTATCAGAGCCGACTGCCTGTAGGAATCCCCCTTCCACACTCCTTGGCCGAAGTCGAGTCTAGTCACTACAAAACTTTTACTAACATGGCTGTGTGCCTTACGGGCCCACGTCGCCATCGGGTGGTACTAGGGTCTTTTACTCCTCGACCCTTGCTCTGGGACTCTGAACTCTTTTCAACTCGGGTTAAACGAATTTACTAACTCTGACATTAGGATCCCGTTACCACACTCACCCCAAAGTTGGATAAGCCATAGTTATTCTGTAGGATAGCATTTTGAATAGTGCCCATGTTGTCATTTGACTCCATTGAAACATCTTTGTTTTCAGATGGAACCCGCGAGGCAGGTCGTGCGCCACACTGCGGCCATTGGTGCCTCAGGATCACCTGCTGTGCTAGCTGATATGATGACCTATCTGGGTTATCGCTGGCACCCTGAGTACACCGTCTACGAGGAGTACCAGGACTTTAACCAGGAGCAGTACCGTGCCATCGTCCACCTCTACTCTCGGGAGTATGAGTCCACTACCGTGCTGCACACCGCTCATGGTGTTGGAGTGACCATCGAGATGGCAGTCCACGATGCTGCCCATGCTGCTCTAACACGTCTTCGTGGCGAGTATCAGGCATTGGACACTTCCCCTTTCAGGCACATTCCTATCGCATCTGACGTTGGTGCGGAGGGATACTACACTGCCGCCTACTCCACCGTCACCCGAGAGCCTTTCCACCATCAGCGCCTGGTTCTGCATGCTGATGGGCTGGACCGAGCTAACAGAGCTCTTCGCCACGAGTTGTACACCACTCGTCAACACCTTTACAGGGCTCTGACGCGGTTGCACCCCTTTGTCCGGTCTGGACAGCTGCCGCGTTCTGCGATCTACCCAGCCAGGACCGTGATGCCCCACGGTGTCGGATGGCCAGAGGTGGGAGGCTACTCTCCCGCACTTGGTCCTCTTCTGCCACCTGAGCGTCGGGTTCTACACCAGAGTATCCGCGGCCCCCAGGCCACTGACGTGGAGGACTATCCGTTGCCTCACTACCAGCTGTCAGGTTACAGCTACCTTCACAGTACCTCCTGGGACTGATGTAGTCTTGTTCATTAGTCTTAGATGCACTCGCGAGCCTGCGTGCCGCCTATGATGACTTAATCTGTGTACTGAACTCTGTGTACTGAACTCTATGTCCGACCCCTTTTGTAAGTTATGCCGACTATCTATGAGGTATCTGTCGTGCTCCTTTTATTATGCATGTTTCATCGTGAATGACTCTTGTCTATGCAAATTTCTCAATACTGAACTACCCCTGTTATATATTAACAGGATGGTTAGACCAGCTGGTCGTGGTCGTGGTGGCAACTTCCCACCACCGCCTGAGTACATGGCTGGTATGATCCAACAGCTTGAGATGAATCGCCAGTTCATGGAAAACATGATGGCTCAGTTTCCTCGCCCCAATATGAACCAGCATCCAAACACAACAACTCTGCAGGATTTCATACGCCTCAACCCAAGTGTGTACCGCAGCTCAACCCAGCCGCTGGATGCTGATGACTGGCTCCGTGACATCACCTATGAGATGGAGTCTGCTGATGTAGCCCCTGCCAGCTATGTCACTTTTGCTTCCTTCTTCCTGAAGGGACCCGCAGCTCAATGGTGGGACAGCCACAGGCGTACTCTGCCAGTTGGGACAATCATCTCCTGGCCAGACTTTCAGGCTGCCTTCCGTGCCCGCTTCATTCCTCAGGGAGTCATGGACCGGAAGAAGCGTGAGTTTCGCAACCTCACCCAAGGCAACAAGACTGTTGAAGCTTATCAGCGGGAGTTTCTGGACTTATCCCGCTATGCTGAAGAAGACATTGCAACTGATGCTCGCAGACAGGAGAAGTTCCGTGAAGGCCTTCAAGCTGACATCAAGCTCACACTTCTAGTGCATGACTTTGCCGATTTCGCCACCTTGGTGAACAAGGCCATCAATGTTGAGACTGGTCTTCAAGAACACCATAGCTCTCAAAGGCGCAACCGTGACACGGGCTCATCTTCGGGCCCGCCCTCGCAGAAGCGTAAGATATGGATCCCGAACAGCATGTACCGTCCAAATGCACCAGCCCCAAGGCAGTCTTATGCTGCACCTCGTCTGCCGGCTGCTCCAACCAGGCAGCCGAGGCTTCCAGCTCCACCACCCCAAGCTCCTGTTCCTACCCCCGAGAATGGGTTGTGCTTCAGGTGCGGACAACCAGGGCACCGTGCTAGGGAATGCAACCAGAAACAGAATCAACTGGCCCTTCCAGCAACTGGCCGTGGGAACAACCAGGCCCGCAACAACAATGCCAAGTCTTATGGCCGTGTTCATGCCAACCACATTGATCTGAATGAAGCTCAAGACCAGCCTGCTACTGTGATGGGTACACTCCTCGTAAATTCAGTACCAGCATCTGTTTTATTCGATACAGGTGCATCGCATTCATTCATGTCAAAAGATTTTGCATGCTTGCACGACATTAAATGTGAGGACATGAATGCTTCACTATTAGTGCACACCCCTGCGGGCCAATGTCGAACCTCCATGATTTGCAACGACGTCCCTGTAGAAATCGAAGGACTGGAATTCCTTGTCTCTCCCATCGTACTGAAGTCCTGTAGCATTGATCTCATTCTGGGAATGGATTGGTTAAAGGCGCATACTGCTTCTATCGTTTGCGCCACCAAGACCGTCCATCTGCTACACCCTTCTGATGAAATAATTAGCTACGATGCTCATCTGGTTCGGAATGTCGAGGCCAGGCTTTATGCCTTAAACGCATTGAACGCTACACCTCTCGAGGGCATTGAAAACATTCCCGTCGTGCGTGAATTCTTAGACGTCTTTCCTGAAGAACTCCCAGGGATTCCCCCTGCACGAGCTGTCGAATTCGTCATCGACTTGA
>NC_057800.1:13343815-13346518 GCF_018294505.1 Triticum aestivum
TTTTCCAAGAACGAAGAGGAACATGCTGAACATCTTCGCCTCGTGCTGGAAAAGCTACGAGAGCATCAACTTTATGCCAAGTTCTCCAAATGTGAATTCTGGCTTCCCGAAGTAACCTATCTCGGGCATGTCATCTCTAAGGATGGTATTGCCGTCAACCCTGAACGAGTTCAGGCTATTCTCGATTGGACTCCTCCGAAGAACGTTAAGCAAGTCAGAAGTTTTCTCGGTCTCGCCAGCTACTGCCGTCGATTCGTCGAGAACTTCTCCAAGATTGCCAGGCCTCTGACTAACCTATTGCATAAGGGCGTCAAGTTCCAGTGGACAGACAAATGTCAGGAAAGCTTCCAGGCACTCAAAGACAAGTTGACTTCTGCCCCAGTACTAGCTCCACCTGATACTAAGAAGGACTTCGTCATTTACTGCGACGCTTCCCGTCAAGGATTAGGCTGTGTCCTAATGCAAGAGCGCAAAGTGGTTGCTTATGCCTCTCGGCAATTGCGCCCTCACGAAGAGATCTACCCAGTTCACGACCTCGAACTTGCTGCTGTCATTCATGCGCTAAAACAGTGGCGACATTACCTACTCGGTAATCGTTGTGAGATCTTCACTGACCACCAAAGCCTGAAGTATCTGTTTACTCAGCCAGACCTGAACCTCCGTCAGCAGAGATGGATGGAGACTGTTGCAGATTTTGATTTGGGTATTTCCTATACCCCAGGCAAGGCTAATGTAATGGCTGATGCCTTGAGCCGCAAGTCTTACTGCAACCACCTCCAGGTTCACAAAGTCCAGCCCTCACTTGTTGAAGAATTCAGAAAGCTAAACCTCCATATTGTTCCTCCGGGTGCACTCGCTCCCCCTCCTCCGGAGTTCCGCAAGATGAATCTCCGTGTTGTTTCCCAGGGTTCCCTCTATACCCTGGCTGTTGAACCCGATCTCGTGGGCACCATAAAGACAATGCAGGGATTTGACTCTGAAGTCTACAAGATTAAGCAAGACCTCAAAGAAGGAAGTCCCTCATCCTTCACTATTGCTGATGATGGCGCCTTGTACTTCAAAGGCCGCCTAGTGGTGCCGTGTAAGAAGGAAAACCTGAATATGACTCAGGAGGTTATGAAAGAAGCTCATGATACGCCTCTATGTATCCACCCTGGTAGTACAAAGATGTACCAAGACATCCGCCAGAGATTCTGGTGGTCTAACATGAAGCAAGACATTGCTCATTATGTTGCTGAATGTGACGTTTGCCGTCGTATCAAAGCAGAACATCAAAGGCCTGCTGGAACTCTGCAACCTATCTCTATTCCTGAATGGAAATGGGACCATGTTGAAATGGACTTCGTTACTGGATTTCCCAAATCGCAAAAGGGTAATGATGCTATTCTTGTCGTCATTGACCGACTTTCTAAGGTTGCACATTTTCTGGCGGTCAAAGAAACGATCACTGCTAGTCAGCTTGCCGCTCTCTACATGTCCAGAATTGTTTCGCTTCACGGTATTCCACTGGTTATCAGTTCAGACCGTGGCAGTTTATTCACTTCAAGATTCTGGGCAAGTTTCCAAGAAGCTATGGGCACTCATCTGTCTTTCAGCACTGCTTTTCATCCTCAGTCACAAGGGCAAGTTGAACGTGTCAACCAAGTTCTCGAAGACATGCTTCGAGCTTGTGTTATTTCCTTCGGCAAGAAATGGGAGGAATCTCTTCCGTATGCTGAGTTCTCTTATAATAATAGCTATCAAGCTAGTCTGAAGATGGCCCCCTTCGAAGTGTTATATGGACGAAAGTGCCGCACCCCTCTGAACTGGTCAGAAACTGGGGAACGTCCACTCTTCGGTCCGGATATTATCCAAGATGCCGAAGATCAAGTCCGCATTATTCGCGAGAATCTCAAGACTGCTCAGTCACGCCAAAAGAGTAATTATGACCGTCATCATAAAGACATGATCTATCAACCTGGCGAGAAGGCCTATCTTCGAGTTACACCAATGAAGGGTGCTCACCGCTTCGGGATCAAAGGGAAGCTAGCTCCCCGCTATATTGGTCCTTTCACTATCCTCGAGAGGCGTGGAAAGGTGGCATATCAATTGGAGCTTCCGTCGAACCTTTCTCAGGTTCACGATGTGTTCCACGTGTCACAACTTCGACGCTGCTTCAAGGACCCAATCCGAGCAGTGGACCATGAAGCGCTCGAATTGCAACAGGACCTCTCCTATAAAGAGCATCCGGTCCGCATTCTCGACCAAGCTGAACGCCGCACACGTCAGAAGGCGATCAAGTTCCTGAAGGTCCAGTGGTCGAATCACTCTGAAGACGAAGCCACCTGGGAACGCGAGGATCGTCTTCGTGATGAATACCCCGCACTGTTTCCTTCTACCTCCTAAAATCTCGGGACGAGATTTCTTGTAGTGGAGGAGATTTGTAACGCCTGGATAATTAAGCTACAGTAATCCCTGCTAATGATGCCATGTCACCTCGGTTACCGTGATTAAACTCACGTTGATTCGAACCCGGTTCAAATTCAATTGAAAACATAGGCAAACAATAAAAGTTTTCAAAATTTAAATCTAAAATGTCCGGGGGTTGTCAAATATTACAAAGGTAATTATGGTGAAGTGAACACATTTTTATAAAATGCATAAATATTTTAAATTGAGTAAAACAGAAAGGAAAATAAATTAAAAAAAAACAACAGACACCCC